>NC_056737.1:744589636-744749636 GCF_019279795.1 Protopterus annectens | reverse complement strand
CCTTCCTCTCTACAGAAATTTAACGATGTGATTCAGTCAAATTTATCCCATGCAAACATCAAGAAAATATACTTATTCTAGGTGACTTTAATATCAAAGTGTTAAGCCCATTCATTTAGAGGTCTTAGTAACCTACCATGCCCAACCTTTTGACCAAAAACACTCCATCATTGATCTCATCATCTCCAGTAGCCCAGACACAATATCCGACATCACAATTCACGCATCCTCATTTCGTGGTCATTGTCCCATTAGTTTCTCCATTTTATGCCCAGCTGCCAAAACAAAACCAAAATTAATCTACTCAGGAATAAATCTACTACCTATATTACAAAACTATCTTCAGCTTTTTCTTCCCATGATTGGATCTCTATGCTAGACACCAGAGAGCTTAACAAATCAGCTGACCTCCTTATACACACACTCTCCAGTCTACAAGACAGACAATTTCACTTCATCTCTATTCTTACTTACTCCAGACTCAAAAAGTGCCTAACCACGAGTTAATATACTGCCTCAAACTCCAGAATGAAACCTGGCATCCTGTAAATCTAAAAAAAATCTTGAAGAAAATTGCCTACCTTCAACTCACAAAATATATTACCAAATACTACCTTTTCTTGCATGTCAGGGAGACATACAGACAAAGACTTCTCATCTTTGACTGATGAAATTCTTATGTCAGTGGACAAATACATGTTCAATGGTACAATTTTATACACCTCACCAGAGCCTTTGACTTAGTCAGTCACTCATCTCTTACAATCCACCTTTCAGAACTAGACATTAGCCCTGATGTCATCACTTGGCTCCAAAGTTATTGATCTAACCAACTAACTAACTAACTAACTAACTAACTAACTAACTAACTAACTAACTAACTAACTAACTAACTAACTAACCAACTAACTAAACTAACTGCCATTTCTCAGTGAACTCTTAACTCCTTTTCCTCTCTCCTCTCCACTACTCAAAGGTGTGCCTCAAGGATCTTTTCTTGTCCCCTTCTATGCTCTATTACATCAATAAAAGTTCACTTAATCTTCATACTAAATGCATCCAGAAGTTTCTGTCTTCTCTTCCAGCTTTTCCCAGTTAGGGGTTGCCACAGCAGATCACCTGTCCTATCACGATTGGCAGTGGAGTTTTACAGTGCTGAGTTGCCAGCCCAGCACCCAACCTTCCACAGAAGGCAAACACACACATGCACTCACCCCTAGGTCCAATTTAGAGTGTCCAATCCACCTAAAGCATGTCCTCGGGATGTGGGATGAAACCGGAGCACCCAGAGGAAACCCACGTGACCACAGGGAGGACATGCAGACTATGCATAGACGGCACCTCAGGTGCAGGTGAGGATTGAACCGGAGAACTTCTTGCTGTGAGGCGGCAACGCTAACCGCTGCACCACCACGGCCGCCCATTTTTGAAGTTTGTGTACATATTGTAAATTCATACAATGACCTTACAATATATCCAAAGCATTACTCTACCATTGTACTCTTTTAGTGTCACTTATGTGTTATTTTACTCTTGCCTGTTTTGTATGTATGGTCAGGTACTGACACCGAGCTAAGACTGGAATTGATGAGAATTGATCAGTGTTCTTCCTGTGTAAAAATTTCAAATAAGCAAATAAATAAATAATATATATATATACAAAATACTAAATGAGGGCTACTGTGTACCAGTCCTCATCACACTGCAGTTTAGAATCTGGGCCTCTCCTCATAGAAATAATCATGTATTCAGTTATTTGGGCCACATTCACGCTGGGCATATGTGAAAGAACTTTTTCAAAAGTAGTTTCATCTGTTTGAAACAGTCTCCCAGATGATATTAGGAAACTGACTTTCAAGAAAATACTCGGAGACCATCTATTCAAAGAAAATAAATGCAAGTGCTACAAAGACATGGGCTAATGCAATGGCATACTAGTTATTATGTTCCACTGTACTTTGCAGGTTTAGTCTTAAGAAAACAAGAGTGATTCAAATATAATTGCTCCCCTTTTTATTACAGCTATGTAACATTTACTTGCTATGTTATAGTCCATTCTACTGCATAGCTTCATAGATTTATAAGTTCTTACTAAACTTACAGCCAAAAGAGACCACCAAGAAACTCAGCCACATCATCCAATACTTGGGAAGTAAATAATGTGGAAAGAAATAACCAGGGAATTGTTATGGATAGGCTTATATAGACCCTAGGGCCGATAGCCTAGTACCAACCTATGAATCTATGAACCTATGAACTTGTGGGAAACTAGCAGTGTCTCTGTTATGTAGACTTTATCGACATATTCCTGGTGAAATGTGCGCTTACCCATCCAGTCACCCAGACTGGTTTAAAGGTTGCTATGGAAGTACTTTGCTTCATAGGTAAGGAATGGGTTATGTTGAATTCAGTATCTGTCACACCATCTGGTCTTGTTGATGTGATAGTGCAGGTTTAGGTCTCTAGAATGAGTGTTTGCCTTACCACTTGTTCTATTTAGGTGAAGGATTTCAAAGAGTACTGGGTCATTCATAGCATGGAATGTTAAGCATAGATCATCCTTCAGGAATCTGTATGACACAGTAGAATGACAAAGCTTTTAGTCTATCACAGTAACTAAAGGTACTGAGGACTGTCATCTTTTTGGTGAGGAAATGTTGAAGTCTGTCAAGATGGTTTAGGTGCTTGGTGATGTACATGCCAAAGGTGCATTATATTCAATGATGGGCCTAATACGGGATGGATAAAATGGGATTATAGCTTCTCTAGACTTTGAGAAGATGACACAAAGGATAGGTTATACAAGGTAGAAGGATTTTCAACATATGTACTTACATTCCTGACAACTGTGCCAAACTTAAGTGGAATGATATTAACATGGTAACCAGTAGTGATGCTATATTTATATAATAACTTTCTTGGCATTAAGGATTAATACACCTAGCATTTTTTGGTCCAGTTCTTGCTGGAGAATTTAAGTGTCAGAGTGGGATTTGATAACTGCTTCCAGTTTGCAGTCTTCAGCACACTTGGTTAGCCAAGGTTCCTTAATAACATTATTGTATCACAGAAATAGCCACAAAAGAGGAGGGGTGACCCAGAGCAGAACCTAGTGAGACCATTGGTACCATTTTTCTGTTTAGAGCAAACACCGCTAGTCTTAAAAGTGTGAGTTCTGCCAGACAACCAATTAATAATCCAGTGACTATGAATTGGTTAATGTTCAGTTAGGAGAGTTTATTAATAATCCCAGCATGGGGGATAGTGTCAAAGACCTTGGTAAGATCTATATAAGCAATGTGGACTGTATGTACCTTAACCATGGTCAAAGTAACCTTTTTCAAAGAACTCAACCAGTTTGGGCAAGCACAGTCTGCCTTTTACAAAGCCAAACTGTTATGTATCCAGTCCTCTATTGTACCAGCTTTGGTTAGTTTTTACCAGTGCTTTCCACTCACCACCTCTCACTCCTCTATTTTCCCTAACCTAATGTCCCGACTATAAGATTATCTCCACAATACCTACATACTCATCACCTGTTATTCTCTTACCATCACTGGACTAAAATTCTCCCTTTAGATGTGGAAGCATATACTCAATTGGATCTCCTGAAATGGAATGTGTACAACTGAATGATCCAATGTATGAATTTTAATCATAAGATACATCACTCTTTATTTTGCTAATGAATTATATATAATCTTAGTGTTAATATAAGTAATAATTTAACTATGTGAAACTGTATGAACTATACTGTTTGTTATGAATGAGTATCTGTGAATCTCTAGTTTGTAATATGGAGCTTTTCTCCTTGGGCTTCCACTGAAAAAGGACCTGTGTAAAGTCAGACTTTCCCAGTAAACAAATGTAAAATAAAATAAAATAAATAATGAAATATAAGGTCACCTTTATCATTGTTTATTTGTTCAGCTATAATGCATTTCGAAGTCTTGAAAATAATGCTAGTGAAACTAAAAGGTCTGTAATTCCCAGGGTCAGTAGAGAATCTTAGCATCTTGAAGTGAACTGTGCAATATACTTGCTTACAAGTCTGTATTTATAATGAAGTTGGCATTGTATCATCATCATCATCATCATCAACCCCCTTTTTGCTATTTTCTGCATCTGACCAGTGTATTTTTTAACTGTTACCAAGTTGCTTGATTCAATGTCACTTCCTTATCTTCTTTGAGAATCATGCCTGACTGTCTCAGGTCTTTTCTCACACCATCTTTCTTTGCTAAATGTCCTAATTTTCCTCTTGTCTTCTTCCTGTCTCTCACAAATTTTCTTCACCAAATCATTTATGCATTCCCTCACATGTGCTTCAACTACAGTAATCTATTCTCGTTGACTTTTTCTGCAATTGGAGATACTTTGGCTTTTCCTCTAATGTCATTATTCCTGCATCCATCCAATAGTTTGTATTCTCCAATCCATCTCAGGAACTTCATCTCAATCACCTCTAGATTACTCAACTGCTCTGCTTTCATTGCTCAGGTTTCTGCATTACACAGAAGTACTGGTCACACCATTAATTTGTGCAGCTACCTTTTCAGTTTTTTGGCACTTTCCATCACACACCACATTTGAAACCCTGTACCAACTGGTTGCAGCTTCTCTGATTCCAGCTTTGACCTCTTCATTCAGAATTGCATTTTCGTCAGCCCTCCTTATTCACCCCTCCCAGATACTTGACGCTGTTAACCTGTTACACTATTTTCCCTTCTATCTCAATTCTCAACTTCTTCTGATTTCCCTCATTTGCTGCCATTACCACTGTCTTTTCCGTACTCAGTTTCATCATATACATCTTAATTTTTCCATTCCAGTCCCCTAGCATTTGCTGAAGTTCCTGTTCAGAGTCTGCTTGTAATGCAACGCATTTGCATGCAGTAACTTTGATAATCTATCTCCTCTAACCTGTTTGGTAATGTAGTCCATCACTAGTATAAACAGCAGTGGGCTCAGATCCCCCTCTCCCACTCCTACTAAAAACCACTATATAAGTCCAAACAGTGTTGTATAGTTGTGTCACTGGATCTTTGTACATAGTGTGCACTACTGTCAATGTTTCTGGGACTTTGATTCACTGCAGGACTGCCCAAATCAGCTTTCTTGGGACCTTGTCACATGCTTTCTCTAGGTCTAACACTAGGTAAGACTGCAATCCAAATTGTAGCTTGCTACAGATCCCTCACCATGCCCCAAGATTCTCACTACACCTTTCTAAACATACTGGAAAATATTAAGATACAACTAAACACCCTAATACTGGGAGATTTCAACTACCCTGCCATTAACTGGGAAAACTACTTGGGTACCAACGCCTTTTCCCAACAGTTCCTGGAATTCATAAATTCCAATGCCCTGGATCAACTAATCCATTGTCCCACCAGAGGCTCCAATATCCTAGACCTGGTCATTACCAACATGGGAGATAGATGCTCCACACCAGTGGTCACCCCCTCATTGGTCAGGTCTGACCATAAGCAAATCACCCTTGACATCCACATCCCACCCCCATCCCCCAGTAAGGAAACCTCCGTAAAAAAACTTCTCCAAAGACAGCTTCATGCTACTTAAGTCAGAAGTGACAAACTTCATGGCACCCATGCAAATGGGACCTGAAAGTTCGACTGCTGAATCCTACACTAAGGCACTGTATGAGCACATCCACTTGTGCATGAATTGTGCCATCCCAAACAGAACCAAGACACTCTCCGCAAAAAAAAGGAAGCCAACCTGGTGGTCCCTTGCCATAAACGAACTATACAACAGAAAGAAGAAACTGTTGCAGAAAAGACGAAAACCCCAGGATGCAAAAAATTCCCTTACCAGTCTCAGTAAGAAGCTGAGATCCCTCATAAAATCTTCCAAAGCTAGTTACGAAAATAAAATTGTCAAAGATTCCAAAGACAACCACAAGGCATTCTATAGTTATTTCAAGAATCTAATTGGCAATGCTCAGATCTGCTCTGAGCTACAACAGAATGGCATTAAATATACTGATCCCAAGGATATTGCCAATATCCTGGCAGATCGATTTAGTACCAATTTCACCCCGCTCTCACCCCCTAAAGGGCCCATCTCAATACCAAAAGATTGCCAAATTCGGAAATCATGGCCACACAGGTAGAAATCGTACTGTCCAAAGCCAAGAATACAGCATCCATGGGACCAGATGACATCCCGGGCTGTGTACTACATGAACTACAAAATGAACTGGCACCTCACCTAAGTGTCATGTTTAATCATAGCCTCACCTCAGGCTTCATGCCCACTGAGTGGTGCACAGCTACAGTTATCCCACTCCACAAGGGGGGATCCACCTTGGATCCCGGGAACTACCGTCCCATCACTCTGACGAGCCTGATCTGCAAGGGCATGGAACGCATTATCATGGGACTTATAAACAAAGACATTGGCAACCTTGAATCACTGGACCCCACCCAGTTTGGGTTCATGAAGGGCCGATCTTGTTTCCTGAACCTGATTGACTTCTTCGAATCAGTCTCCAGAGCTGTGGATGAGGGTAAGGCGGTCCACACTGGACCTCGCCAAGGCCTTTGACACCATCCCCCACTCTGGCATCATAGATAAACTTACTAAGCTGGGCATAAATCCCTATGTCACTTGATGGGTCATCAACTGGCTTACTGACAGAACCCAGACTATAAAAGTAGCCGACTCCAAATCCAGCTCCAGACAAGTGACAAGTGGAGTACCTCAGGGTTCAGTCCTGGGACCGCTTTTGTTTGGCATCTACTTCTCTGAAGTACAGGCCAACACTAAGGAACTTTGCAGATGACTGCAAACTGGGAGCCATTATTGAATCCCCAAATGATGTGGATATTCTACAATATGGCCTTAAAGAAAGATGCTTGGTGCCAAAGCCATGGGCTCAAGCTTAATGTCAAGAAATGTATAGTTATCCCCTTTGGGAAAAAACATGTACTCATGAATTGCTACATAGGTGGCAGTACACTAAACACCGAAAGTGTGATGAGAGACTTAGGGACACAGGTGGACAGTAGTTTCATCTTCGATAACCACATCGCCACAACAGTCAGGAAATTCTTCTATGTGGCACACCTCATCACTAAGGGCTTTTCATCCAGAAAAAAGGTCATTGTCCCATTGTACTTATCCCTCATTAGACCCATTATAGAGTACAATTCCCAGTTTGGTATGTTCCTCACAAGACATCTGCAACAGCTGGAAAGGCCACAGAAATACTTCACTAAACGAATCACAGGCCTAAAGCAGATGACCTATGCTGACCATCTAAAAAAACTCCAGCTATACTCTGTGGCATATCATCTATGCAGAGGCAATCTCTGCTTAACATACAAGGCCATGTCAAACCTTGAGCTGTTGGACATTCTCCACTTAAAGAAATCCCAATCCCTCAGAGCCACACGCACCAGGGATCTAAACCTTGTCATCACAATGAACAAAACATGCTGGAGGGATAGGTGCCTGACCCAGAGACTCCCCATACTCTGGAATAGACTGCCCATACATTTCAAGCAGAGCACCTCCTTGGCCCTCTTCAAAAGGAACCTTGACGGTTGGATTGGAGATAGGAAATTCACCCCGCGGATCATGTTAGTCTCCCTGCTAGACAGGGGCCCAGGGAAGTAAATATTATGGGAAGAAATATCTGGGGAATTGTTTGGCTAGGCTTGTACAGGCCCTAGGGCCAATAGCCTAGTACCAACCTATGAACCTATGTTGGGATGATAATATCAGGTAATTAATAAGTTTACGTATTGATTTCTTAGTAGTTGAGGGAATTAGATCACGTTTATCTAAAATATATTTTCTGGCTTCTTGCAAGTCCGGCCATAGTAATGGATCAATGCTGTTTTCTTCCATAAGTATGTTAATAGGTTTCAACTCATTATTATTCATCATTTGGTGCCAGAATATTAATTGTTTTTGTTTAAATAGAGACATTTTAGAATAATTTATAGAGAATATGATCCCTTGATGTGTGAGCAATGGGGAAAATGAGTAACAATCATTTTTCATATTCTTTAAACCTAAATATCAAATTTTTAAAAGATTTTAAAATTAAATTTATATAATTAGATTTAAATGTTTGAGAGGAATAATTGGAAAAATAATCTTTTAAATTTCACATGAATGGATTTTTTATAAAGGTCAACAAATGAACACTGTCATTATTTTAATTTTGAGATAAAGCTCTATTAGCCTTTTGTTACCCAGCCTGTATTCCTTCACAGTCTAATTCATCTTTTCTATCTCCCACCTTACAATTAAGCTTACATTGCATTCTTAAGCATTAGTACTGTATGCATTCTTGCAAATACTGTTATATGTTTTACTTATTCAATGTCACACTTTGACTATGTATTGTACATACAATCTTTGTCACGTGCTTAATGACAGTATTGTTTTATTTTCTTCATATTCCTATGTGCATTTCTTAGATGTTATTGCCTTTTTCATTGTGGTGTGGATTGTAGCTGAAAGGGTTCCTGGACAAGTTCACTTACCCGGTTAACAAAGTCTAAATAAGTAACTGCTGGTACTGCAGCTACACCTGATCAACACTTCTGTTGAAGTGCCAGTAATGCCATTTAACAGCGTGTACCTGAGACCTTTACCCTGTCTTAGTTACTGTACATTACTGTGTTGTAGCTACTGCACAAAATGTTTGAGACAAAGCATTTTGTAGATCAACCATCAGGATGCTATAACTGACATAGAAGTAACTAAGACTAAATTTGCCATATGGCTGCACTGTACTGTACTGTTCAAGTCTAGGGCCAAGAGACATAAATATGCTTTTTTTTTGTTTGTTTGTTTTTGAAGGGCAACCGACAATCTGATGCAGATTTTAAAAGGAAACATCAGTATTCAGCAATAAATTATACTCCATAGCTGGACGTAGGATGCCTTTTCCAGATTATTTTTTTTTTTTGCTTTCAGTGCTGCCAGATAGGAAAAGTTTATTGTATGTAACCAACAGTCTTTCGACCAACCTAGTATTTTGTCAATATGTGCTAAGGAAGTCAGATGTGGGTCAGGTTAAAAGAAAACAAAAGGCATTTTAACTGATTTACAGTAAGTAGGAATGCTGTCTGCATTGGAGATGCAGAGGTCAGTCAGTAAGATAGCAGTTTGACACATTATATGGGATTCTGGACAGACTCAGACGCTGTTTATTTCAGTTAGTTTACCTTTTTCCATATTTAATAAGGTAGGGTCTTATAAGTAACAGAATGTGCTGCTTGACTTACAAAGAAAAGCATACTTTTATTGCTGAGGAGATCATTGGCCAGATTAGAAAACACTTGCTCTTGATGTTAGTGGCTTATTCCATTTTAAACCTGACCCATTTCCAAAGCACTTGCACTTGTGTAAGTGACTTTCTCCAAAATAAGCCTTCCCTGATTCCAAAACACTTGCTCTTAATGTTAGTGACGTATTCCAGTGTAAACCTGCCCCAGTTCCAAAGCACTTGCTCTTGATGTAAGTGAGTTACTCCGTAGTAAGCCTGATCCAATTCCAAAAAACTGGCTCTTCTTATAAGTGATTTACTCCAGTGCAATCCTGCTCCGATTCCAAAAGACTTTGGAATAGGGAGTTGGCTTGCACTGGAGTAAGTCAGATACACCAAGAACAAGTATTTTGGAATTGGGACCCTTAGCTCTGTGATAAGACGTAAGTTGTGAAGAGGCTACCTTCTCCTAAACCTCAAACAGCTTTAACTAATGAATTAATGAATGAATTAATTAATTAATTGAATTTGCTTTTGTTTATTGGAAAAATCCAGCTGGGCTGAGAAAGATGCCCTTTTCAGCAGAGGCCCAGGGAGAAAACCTCCAATAAATTATACAATTATAAGATAAAATAATACACAAAGGTATTTGATTCATAATACATAGCAAATATGATATCATTTAAACATAACATTTGCATGAAATGCAGTTGATGCTGGGATGTAAGGAATCTTTGGAGAATATAGTATAGTATTTAGAAAGTTAAAGTCAGAAGAGTGTGTGGAAGTTTGGAAGCGAAAGCTGTCTGTATTAGAGTTTTATTCTGCAGTAATAATTTTCACAGGGTTGGGTGACTTTGAAAGGGAAAAGGCAGAGTAAAAACTTTAACCAGGTGTTGTGCAGGAACATAGCTAAGTATTTATTAAATATTGTTTTAGCTGGTCTTTAAAGGACTGAAGGCTGCTTATTTGTCTAAGACCCATGGACTTGAAGTTCCAGAGTTCTGCAATGTAGTTAGGATAGAGGGAGTCTCCAGATGAGTTATTTGACTTGGATATATTAATGAACATCTTGTCTCCTGATCATAGGGAATGGGTTGGAGTATAAAGCTGTAAGGTATCTATAAGTATAGCGCAGTTATCAGATTTGTTGCCAAGATTATGTGCTATGACAACTTGAGAGTAAGTTGGTGAGATCGTTCCATTCAGTTGAGGTATTTTAGGGATAGACACTGATGGGTTTTATAAGGGTGATTGGCCGCAAACCTAGCTAATTTGTTATAGCACTGCTCTAACATTCTTTGCTGGTAGGCATGGATGTTCATAAATATAGGAGCTGTGTATAGTAGTGTAGGTTGTAAGTAGGTAGAGGCTATGTTTTTCTCTAGAAGAGGATGTGAGGTAAGGTTTCACACTGTACAGGGTGCCTAGTTTTTTGATGATTTTTTAATTGCCTTTTTTATGTGTTGGTTGAACTTTAGCTGATCATCAATTATTACTCAAAGAAATTTGGTTTGGGTTACCATCTCAGTGGTGGTATTGTTAGCTGATATTATACTGCAGGTTGGTTTAAGGTGGGCAAGATGTTTTGAAGTAAAGAGAATTAGTTTACTCTTGTTAGGGTTTAAGAGACATTGAGAGGTTTTCAACCAGGTTTCTACTGTGAGCAAAGGTTCTTTAGTTTGAACTTGTAAGTCATTTGGATTTTTGAAGGAGCATATAGATGTAGAATCATTGGCACACTGGAAAGTATCAGTGTACTTAGTATTGTTGTTTAGATCATCAATAAAAATATTGAACAGGATTGGGACAAGAATGGATCACTGGAAGCACCGATGGGAATATGTTAGAAAGAGGAAAAAGTGGTGGATTAGCTGGGCTGGTCTGGGTTTAGGAGATGCTTTACTGATAACCAGAAAGCTTTGGGATTTTGACAATGTGTTTCTTGAAGTGAGATGCAATGTGACTTTTTGTCTAGGTTTACTTGGAGTTTGATTATATCTCTGAACTCTACACTCTTTTTGGGGGGATTTCTCTTTTAAGTGAGTGTTCCATGCCTTATGGCTTTGTTTTATGAGTATTTTTGATTTAACAGATAACCACTGTGCAGGGTGTGATTAAACCTTTTTTTGTTCTAAGTGGGATTTGGTCATTGATGGTGGTCAGAAGAATAATGCTAAATTCAGTTACAGTATCATCTAGGGGGAAAGTTTTAAGGTACTCCCAGATGAATAATTTGAGTGTACTATTGGAGTAGTTTTTCTGAAAGTTGAGAAGGTGCCTTACTTGGTTATAATGATGTTGCTTTTGAATGTTAGAACAGTGTCTAAGTAAGATGTTAGGTGGTCTCTTAAGGTATCAGAGAGTATGCCTGAGGAAACAATATTGTTAGGAGCTGAGGTTAGTATCCAATCTAAAATAGACATTCTCTTTTTTATATCTGGTGGAAGTTGTTATCAGCTCGGTAAAACCATAGGTTTTTCAAATCTAGGTGCTTAGGATTTCCCTCTCTCTTCCCCCCTTGGCTGACCTGGTGTGACTCAGATTGAACTCTACAGTTCCCTACAAAATGGTGTCTACAGGACTGCAATTAGTTTCTCTTAGCATTTAAACAGATTGACCTCTACAGTTCCCTACAAAACGGTGTCTACAGTACTGCAATCAGTTTCTCTCAGCATTTAAACAGATTGAACTCTACAGTTCCCTACAAAACATTGTCTACAGGACTGCAATCAGTTTCTCTCAGCATTTAAACAGATTGAACTCTACAGTTCCCTACAAAACGATGTCTACAGGACTGCAATCAGTTTCTCTCAGCATTTAAACAGAGTAGGTTGCACATAAAAAGCATTTGTTAAGCTTTCACTTACAGTGCTTTGTAATTAAGCAGGTCACCATACTGGTTAGCCATAGGGCTCTTTTTTTCTACTTGAATGTTTGCCTCCTCCCCTGTAACTTAAGTAAATTGACTCTTACATTAAGAGCTATAATACTTACCTTATAGCTTTAGGACACCTTAGGAAACCTTGTAAACTGCAACAGCCTGACATTTGAACAAGTAACCCTTGTAAAAATTCCCAAAATTGTATACTGTTGGTCTTTCTTTCCTGCTAAACATAAGTGAAATTACAGTGCTGAGTGCAAGTAACATTAACATTAAAGTACTGATTGCAAATAACACAGTGCTGAGTGCAGCTTTTAGGCCCTTACATTCAACTTACCTCTGCTGTGGTGTCTTGAGTCAATCAGGGTATTCATTGTAACCACTCCTACTGTCTTCTCTTTTCCCCCACCCCCTCTTTCCTCAAACAGGTTAAACTGCTACAATTTAGTACAGGAATCATTTTCAAATCTAGGTGCTTAGGATTTCCCTCTCTCTTACCCCCTTGGTTGACCTGGTGTGACTCAGTGTACGTTCCTTCATTGTTTGGATCTTTTACTGTTTTTTGTGTAACTGAATGACCTGCTTCTAAATTCTGATTCTACACAGACTGCTTTATTTTTTTCCCAGAGGCTCTATAAGTAGCTAGTGACTTTACAGAATTTCTGTGGTAATATTTGTGTTTAAACTGAACCTGTACCTAGAGAAAGTGTATAATCAGAGCTCCTACTTGCTGCATGTGTTTTTTAATGTTTAAATTGCACACATACATTGAAGAAGTGCTTTTATGACTTAAATAATTTGGGCTAGCTATACCTGAAGTGCTTTTACTGGGAATTTTCCAGTTGTACAATTGTGAACAATTGATTTAGTTTTTCTGGTATATCTTTAAAATCTGGCAAGTGTTTATTTACTGCATTGCTCTCTTACTTAGGTTTCTTAGCTATAAATCTTAGTTCATTCTGAAGTATGCTACTTTACCCCCCCACCAAACCTTTCTGAATGTATTATTATAAAATAACTGCCTGTTGTTGCCTTCATGCTTACCCTAGAATCTCTGCTTTTCTCTTTTCCTAGTTGAACTCTACAGTTCCCTACAAAACGGTGTCTGCAGGACTGCAATCAGTTTCTCTCAGCATTTAAACAGAGTAGGTTGCACACAAAAAGCATTTGTTAAGCTTTCACTTACAGTGCTTTGTAATTAAGCAGGTCACCATACTGGTCAGCCATAGGGCTCTTTTTTTCTACTTGAGTGTTTGCCTCCTTCCCCTGTAAATTAAGTAAATTGACTCTTACATTAAGAACTATAATACTTACCTTATAGCTTCAGGACACCTTAGGAAACCTTGTAAACTGCAACAGCCTGACATTTGAACAAGTAACCCTTGTAAAAATTCCCAAAATTTTATACTGTTGGTCTTTCTTTCCTGCTAAACATAAGTGAAATTACAGTGCTGAGTGCAAGTAACATTAAAATTAAAGTACTGAGTGCAAATAACACAGTGCTGAGTGCAGCTTTTAGGCCCTTACATTCAACTTACCTCTGCTGTGGTGTCTTGAGTCAATCAGGGTATTCATTGTAACCACTCCTGCTGTCTTCTCTTTTCCCCCACCCCCCTCTTTCCTCAAACAGGTTAAACTGCTACAATTTAGTACAGGAATCATTTTCAAATCTAGGTGCTTAGGATTTCCCTCTCTCTTACCCCCTTGGTTGACCTGGTGTGACTCAGTGTACGTTCCTTCATTGTTTGGATCTTTTACTGTTTTTTGTGTAACTGAATGACCTGCTGCTAAATTCTGGTTCTGCACAGACTGCTCTATTTTTTTCCCAGAGGCTCTATAAGTAGCTAGTGACTTTACAGAATTTCTGTGGTAATATTTGTGTTTAAACTGAACCTGTACCTAGAGAAAGTGTATAATCAGAGCTCCTACTTGCTGCATGTGTTTTTAATGTTTAAATTGCACACACACATTGAAGAAGTGCTTTTATGACTTGAATAACTTGGGCTAGCTATACCTGAAGTGCTTTTACTGGCAATTTTCCAGTTGTATAATTGTGAACAATTTAGTTTTTCTGGTATATCTTTAAAATCTGGCAAGTGTTTATTTACTGCATTGCTCTCTTGCTTAGGTTTCTTAGCTATAAATCTTAGTTCATTCTGAAGTGTGCTACTTTACCACCCACCAAACCTTTCTGAATGTATTATTATAAAATAAATGCCTGTTGTTGCCTTCATGCTTACTCTAGAATTTCTGCTTTTCTCTTTTCCTAGTTGAACTCTACAGTTCCCTACAAAACGGTGTCTACAGGACTGCAATCAGTTTCTCTCAGCATTTAAAGAGTAGGTTGCACGCAAAAAGCATTTGTTAAGCTTTCACTTACAGTGCTTTGTAATTAAGCAGGTCACCATATTGGTCAGCCATAGGGCTCTTTTTTTCTACTTGAGTGTTTGCCTCCTTCCCCTGTAATTTAAGTAAATTGATTCTTACATTAAGAGCTATAATACTTACCTTATAGCTTTAGGACACCTTAGGAAACCTTGTAAACTGCAATAGCCTCGCTACATTCACCCTCACTATGCTCGGGCTGTCTTCGCTCCCCTCCCTGCCCCCAATTCCCTCCCACCCCAGTACCTCTAAATTTATAGTACTATAGCCACTCCCCGCCCCACTTTCTAGATCCTATCTGCTTTCATCTGGGATAATTCCACCCACCCCCATTCTTCTACCTACATTTTAATATCACCTATTAGCTTTCATCTGGCATTCTCCCATCCCCCTTCCAGTAGCTTTACCTCACCAGTCTATCTTCTGGTGTTGCATCACCAGGTAAAACAGTTCCTTAACTCACTAACTGAATCACAGATAATGATATACTCCTCTTTACTACCCCTTTTGTTCGCACCATACCTCCTTACCTTGTATGAAAACCAGTTTCTCACAGGATTTCAGGTCCCAAAACACCCCAGCTTTAAATCCTTCCACCTTCAACCATACTTACACTACCAGTTCCTATCCAACATCTTTTCAGTCTATCAACATCTCAACCCCAGGCACATTAGCTCTAGATCCAAACACTACCACAAACTAATAAACAAATTCCTGAAGTTCATCACCAAGTATAGACTCAACCTAACACTTGGTGGTGATATTCACCCCAACCCTGGCCCACCCACTTCAGATACACATACCCCCTCTACTTGCAATCTAAGCTACAAACCTACAATTAATAGGCCAGCTAACTCTCTACTAGCCTGTCATCTCAATATTAGAAGCATTACTAACAAGGTACATGAATTGCATGCACATCTGGATGTCCACTTCCCTGAGATTCTCTGTTTATCTGAAACCTGGTTAAAACCTAACACTAAAGACAACGAAGTGTTACCACCTGGGTACAACATACACAGGCTGGATCATGCTTCGAGGAAGGAGGGTGGGGTAGCTGTACTCTATAAATCTGAGTTGAATGTCACCATAGATGTAATACAACCACCTCAGATTAATAACTCAGATATTCTTGCCACCAAATTGCAACTTAATACAAATAAATGCATTAATATCATCTGTATGTACATTCCCCCAGGTAACAATATATCTACACTTGAAGATATCCTGCACTGGCTATCATGTCACTACCCCCAGGAAACCCTGCTACTTGGAGACTTTAACATAGACTGGAGCACCTGTTCCTCAGAATCCCCAACCGCCCATATTAACCTGCATGCATTTACACAAATTATATCCACCCCTTCCAGGATAGGTAAACCCAACCAAAAAAGAAAGCATACTTGACTGGGTACTCATAAATAGTCACCCCCAACTGTACACTTCTGGTACCCTCCTTGATGGCCTAAGTGATCACCTTCTCACATATGTAATTAAGCACAAAACCATTAATTCCCAACAACCCTTACTCAGAAAGGTTAGAAACAATAAAAACTTTGACCCTGCCAAATTCCTACATCCTGAACAAACTTCAACCCCAATCCCTGCTGCTACTATTGATAAAACTCCTGAAGATGTTTCTGACAGTTTTAACTGATTCTTTACTGAGACAATTCAAGCCCTAGCTAGCCAACTACCTCCTAGCTCCCCTGGTCCTGAAAGTAGCACCCTTAGAAACCTACTTGCATTCCGCTTCCAACCAGTCGCCACTTCACTTATCCGTACCTTGATCAAAAAATTAAAACCCACTACACTTTCTGCTGATCAACTCCCTGCCGAGTACCTACAAAAATCAGCTGATGCTATTGCTTACCCCGTCTCAATACTAATCAATAGAGCCATAGTAGAAGCTAAAATTCCCACCATCTGGAAAATATCCTATGTAATCCCACTTCACAAAGGAGTCACTCTACTGAATTCTTCAATTATAGGCCAATAGCTATACTATCTCCACTTGCAAAAATTATGGAAAAATATATTCATAGACAACTCATGCACCACCTAATCCAGAATCACCTTATGGCAGACACTCAGCATGGCTTCCGTCCTCATCACAGCACTACTTCAGCCCTCCTAGCCTTTACCAACACCATAAACCATAATCACAACAATAATTATATATCCTCAGCCCTCTTCTTGGATCTTTCCAAGGCATTCGATATGGTTGATCATCAACTTTTAATCGACATCCTGCAAAAATTCTCTCTAGATACTAGAGCCCTTCAATGGTTTCAATCCTACCTGAATGGTTGACAGCAGGCTGTCCTCTGGCAGAACAAACTCTCTAACCTTCTACCTAACTCCCTTGGAGTACCACAAGGTTCTATACTAGGGCCCTTGCTGTTCTCCATCTTCATTAACGACCTTTATACTGTCATCCCAAAAGTCAGCTGTATCCAATATGCTGATGACTCTACTCTGATTTGCTCAGCCACATCTCCAGTAGAGTTATGGTCAGCTACCCAGACCACCTTTAATACAATAGAAAACTGGCTTTCTGAACATCGTCTGATTCTAAATCCCCAAAAAACTAAAATGCTGTTATTTTCACCAACACGTAGGTGTACCGCTTTCACCTTTACCATACATTCAAATGATGGCACAATAATCTCCCCTGACCCCTCTACAAAACTATTAGGTGTCATCATAGACAATAATCTAAAATTCGACCTACATGTTAACCAAACTATCAAAACCATCAATAAAAAACTAGGGTCACTTTACAGAATAAAAGCCTTCCTAACCCCTCCAGCTAAAATTGCCATAGCTCGCTCTCACCTTCTTTCAACCTTTCTGTATGCATCCCCTGTACTCTCAAATTTAAACAAGACTGTCCTTAAACTCTCAATTTGCTACAACCACATTGCCAGGTTTGCCACTGGGCTGCCTTTTAGGACACATCATTGCATCAATCTAAATCAACTTGGGTGGCTTGAACTACCCAGCCTAATCCAGTATAACCAACTGATAATGGTCTATAAAATCCTCTATAATCCGGACAATACTCCTGCACTTAAAAATATTATCACACCCTATAACAATCCTAGACTGCTTCGATCCTCTAACAAACTATTAATTCTAATCTAATTCAGACTAGCAAAATTAATAACACAGCCGGTGACTCTCTCTTTGCAAACTCTGTAAGCAGATCCTGGAACTCTCTTCCAGATGATATTACCTTACTTTCCACTTTAGGTCAATTTAAAACTAGACTCAAACAACATTTGTCACTTAACTGGCTATGTCAATGTATCAAGCCTGGCTAACTCTCTCTCTAGAATGTGTAAAAAATCTGTTAACCAGTTTACTGTGTAATTTAATTTAATCCTTGCGCTCAGGATTAATTCTAACCTGTGGAACTTGTTTAACTTGATTACTTATGTAATCTCTGTAAATAGCCTGTTTGTAATATGTAATGCTGGTATTATGTAATACTGCATCTGCTTACCCTTGGAGCTTTTCTCCCCGGGCCTCCGCTGAAAATGGACATGCATCCAGTCGACTATCCCGGTCAACAAATGTAAAATAAAATAAAAATAAATAAATAATGGAGTTTGTTGGATGAATACTGTTTAAAGACTGCTAATCTACATTTAAGTCATGAAGTACTTTAGTTTTGTGGGAAATGTTACTAGATATGCAGTGAAGAATTTCTTCAGTAGTGGTTATATTATTATCAGGAAGGATATATAGAGCAAAAACGGTTAAGGTTTTTTAGTAATTTTGATGTGGAAGATGAGTATCTTAGCATTACAAAAACTATCTCTGTGGCAAAATGTGTATGTGAGGTGAGTTTAGTTCAGAGAAATAAAATATTGGTATAACATGAAGTACAGGAGAAATCTTTAGGGTATTTTTTATATTAGGACTACACCGCCATCTTTTTTATTTATTCTATCAGGTCTAAGGACATTGTATCTGCATACCTCTCAATCTTTCAGAGGAAGAAATCTGGGCAAATCCACAAATAATTGGGGGGGGGGGGGCAAAGGAAATTTTAAAATATTGCACAGATTTTGCATTAACATGAATTTTCTGAAGAATATATAGTCTGAAACTCATATGTCTGCCATTATTTTCTGGCTTCATTCCTAAATGATTTGCTGAAAATTTGCCAGAAAACCACAATTTTAAGAAAAACAGAGCAAAGATATTTGGCAAAAATCTGGACATTCTGTGAAAATGTATACAGTTGAAGTGGTATGTGCATTGGTGGGGGTATCATTTCTTCATCCTTAATTTCTTGCTTTAACCAAGTCTCAGTTACAACTAATATAGAGTTTTAGGGGAGTGGGTGGCTATCCAAGCATGGATTTTTTGAATTCTGCTGCATATGCTTTGAGAACTGATATGCTGAATATAGAGAGTTGATAGTTTTGAGAAGTTTGGGTAGGGACTGGCTGCTGATGTTAATTGAGTATAGAGTAGCAGAGGCAGGATGGTTAGTAGGGGGAGTATGGCCATTATTTTATCGATGAATATGAAATTAAGTAAAGGTATTGGATGAGAAAAAGAAACCTTGTGAGGTTTTAAAAAGAGCTTTTTGGTGAGAAGAAGAAGAGAATGGAGGTGAGGAATGAGGCTTAAAGAGATGCTTAGTTAGATAGAGGGAGGAGTTATATTATTAGTTTAGGGTGATGATTGAAATGGAGTTTAATGGGCAGTTATGCAGAGGATAAATGTAGAGTAAATGGGGGTGGGTGGCAATTAGGAACAGGATAGGGGAGCAAAGTGAGCCTGAGCAGATAAACAGGACACCAGTGTTTTCAGAAACTATCAGTGAACTAGCTCAGTGCAAGCCTGCAGTAAGTACCTTTGCACTCCTGATAAATAAAATTAAAATAGATATGTAACTGCATGGTCTAGAACAAAGTTATGTACAAATGAACTTGCCTAAATAATCAATAAATAAGGCAACCGGAATTGTTACAAATAGTTGTCCTATTTAATCAAGTGGACTGCTCCAAATACAGTGAGATACAGCTATTTTTTGGAATCATTTTATATGTAAGCAGTTTACTATGAGCAGAGCAAAAAAAACAGTGCAACATACACTATGGTTCCTCAGGTTATTATGTTATTCCTCGTTTTAACTTGAGTGAAAGTACCTGAATTTTTTTCCTGTCAGTTCTTTAGGTTGCAGATAGGGAATAGCCAATAAAACTACTACAAAGCGTAGGCAGACAGGGTGAATAGGCACTGCAAGAAAGCACAGTAGAATATATTCAGACACATGAATGGTTAGTTGAAAAAGGCAGGAGTCAAATTAAACAAACTCTTCTTTAAGAACAATTCTCTTTAAAATCATTATTTAGACAAACTGATAGAGTTTGTTACCTCTGTGTGTTTTCCTGACTCCGTCATCCAGCACTCAGACCTTAAAAGATAACAGAGGCAGGTCCTAGGCTGTTTGGAAGACACAGTGTCTCAGACTTGATAAAAATAGAACAAGAAAAGCCATGCAACTAGTGGTGATAAGCAATTAAAATGATAGGTATTATTCAAGTTTTCAGGAGCTATACTCATCAAAACATAAAGCCATCAATGCAGATGAAAAAAAGAAAAAAAATGGAACAACAGATCATTCAACTGTCCCCTAATAATTACCCTTTGATGACAGTGTGATTAAACTTTACAAGTTGCTATAAGTAAAATAAGTGGTAAAAATGCTGATGGAGTTAGTTATGCAGTAGGTTAGGCATGTGGAATAATGCTCACAACCAAGGTTGTAGCCAGGCATACTCTCTCTACTCTACATCCATGCTCACAGCAGTCAGTAACACAGTGTTTCCTATTACAATTTCCCACATAGACCTATACAGATAGTTTCACATAAAAATCAGAATTCCTTCCTATGAGTCATCATGTTCACATCTCAACACAGTAAATACTCATGGTTTGATCTTATTACCATTTTAGCATAAAAAGAGCTAATAACTTACAGAAACAAGGTAATTTTATTTATTTATTTATTTTATTTATTTTACATTTGTTAACCGGGCTAGTCTAGCTGGATATATTTCCATTTTCAGTAGAGGCCCGGGGAGAAAAGCTCCACATATAGAGATTACAGATTACAGACTGGTAGGACTTAGACAAGGAATATTGTTATCCAAACAAGAGTAGGAGTTAAAAATTTCTAGACAATCTAAATGCGATCATAATGAATATTATTACATAGTTTAAAAAACAAGGAAACAAAAAATTGAAAGACCAAGGACAGAGAAATGTACATTGTTACCAAAAGGAAAGGAGTTTAACTATCTGGATAATCTAAAATAACATCATATTGAACATTTTTGCTTAAGTTTAACAGCAGGTGAAGAAAGTGGAAGACCAAGGAGGAGAGAGAGACAACAATAGAGAGAGAGATTAGAGATACAGGTATATAGGAAAAGAGTCATAGCCAAATAGGGAGGAGAGAAATATGAGAGAGGTATGTAGGGTGGAGGGAAGCTAAGGAGAAATGAGGAGGCACAACAGAAGGGAGAGAAAAGAGGGTTGAGGGGAAACAACATTTAGTCAGGATTAGAGCAGGGACACATCCAGTGGCTTTTGAGGTATGTTCTGAGTTTTTGTTTAAACAGAAAAGTAGTTGGAATGGAAGTAAGTTCGGTAGGAAGTTGGTTCCAGTGTTTACCGATGGAGTTTGAGAAGAGGAGTCACCAGCTAGGTTATTAGATTTGGTTAGGGTAACTAGCAGTTTGCTAGATGAGCGGAGTGAGTTTAGATTAGCATATGGGGTTAAGAGGTTAGAAAGTACAGGTGTGTTAAGAGATTGGTAGAAAGCTCTTTGGACAAATGTAAGTTGGGAAAGAAGTAACATGTTTGACAGTTCAAGCCAGTTCAGTTGCTGCAGATTCAGACAGTGGTGAGTTCTGAAAGGCTTCCCAGTAACAAATCTAGCTATGTTATTGTAGGTAGTAGACAGTTTGGAAAGATTGTTTTTCTTGAGGTTAGTATAGATGGGAGAAGCGTAGAGAAGAGTGGAAATGAGATGAGAGTGGGCAAGAGTAGTTTTGGCTGGGGAGGTTAAGAAAGTCTTAATTCTATAGAGACAGCCGAGTTTCCTATTTACACATTTAATGGTGTTGTTGATATGACAGTCAAAGGTAAGATTGTTGTCAATTGTGACACCTAACAGCTTGGTAGTAGGGTCGGGTGTTATAATGGTTCCATTGTTAGATAAGATAGTGAAATCTAAAGCTGGGGATCTGGTAGTAGGCTTAAAGAGTAAGAGTTTGGTTTTTGCGTTTAGGAGTAGGCAGCGATTTAAGAACCAAGTTTCAACTTTTGAAAATACAGTTTGAGTATTTGTTTGAAGTTCAGAAATGGATTTAGCAGAGCAAATTAGTGTGGAATCATCAGCATATTGTATACAAGTAGCCTGGGGAATAGCTACTTGTAGGTCATTTATAAAGAGGGAGAAAAGAAGGGGTCCAAGGATAGAGCCTTGGGGACTCCAGTGAGATTGGGAGAAGAGATGAGAGTTCCTTATTCCAGAGGACGGCCTGTTTCCTGTTAGTGAGATAGGAACTAAACCAGTGGACAGCGTTAGGTTCTAAGGAAAGAGATTCGAGAATTTTTAAGAGGAGAGAGTGGTTGACCATGTCAAAGGCCTTGGACAGGTCAATAAAGAGAGCTGAAGATAGGATGTTATTATTGCGATTTTTGTTAATAAAGTCTGTGAAGGAGAGGAGAGCGGTGGTTGTGCTATGAAAAGGCCTAAAACCATGTTGACAGTTTGTAAGAATGTTGTTTTTTATTAAGTGGTTCATTAACTGATGGTGAACACATTTTTCCATGATCTTTGCTAGTGGGGATAAGAGAGCTATGGGTCTATAATTAGAATAGTCATAGGAGTTCCCTCCTTTATGTAAGGGTATAATGTGAGAGATTTTCCAGATATCAGGTATGGTTTCTTCATTAACAGTTCTATTAATGAGAATGGATATAGGATAGGCTATTTCAGAGGCTGCTTTTGAAGGAATTCAGATGGCAGTTGGTCAGCTGAGGGGGAGCAAGGTTTGAGTTTGTGGATACATTTCAGAATAAAGGAAGTAGGGATGGGTTGTAGCCTAAAGGTTGGTAGTTTGAGGGATGGAAGGTCAGGGATATTAGTGTTGTCACTAGAGATGAGAGGCCAAGGAATTAATAGTATCAATAAAGAATGAGTTGAAGGTATTGGCTGTATCAAGGCGGAATACTTTTCAGACCCGGAAGGGATGGAGTGGTAGTCTGTCCTGGGTGAAGAAGTTTATTTAGGGTTGACCAGAATTTTGAGGGTTATTGTGATTTGCTTGCTGGAGATTACTATAATAACTCCTTTTATCAGAGAAGATAGCTTTTTTGGTAATGTTTCTTAGGTGCCTAAATGTCTGATGGTCTATTGGAGATTTGCTAGTTCGCCATTTCGTCCAGGATTTGTTTCTAAGTAACATTTTTGTCTTGTATCTTTAGATAGCCAAGGGGCAGGTTTAGATTTAATTCGGATGGAGCGTTTTGGAGCATGATTATCTAGAATTGTTAGGAATGTGGTATTGAAGTAAAGGACAGCTTCTTCAAGAGGAAGTGTCTTTAGAGGATTCCAGTTGCAGGCATTTAGTTCACTTTTAAATTGAATAGAGTTGAATCGTTTGAGATCGCGGAGGGTCCTATAGATGGGAGTATTGTTAGCGGCGTTTTTTTGTCTTAGAATGTAGGTTAGTTTGTGATCACTAAAGTCATCGGGTAAAGTTCCAGATTGATATTTTAGAAGTGGTTTGTTAACGAGAATCCAGTCAAGAATACTTTCTTTGTTGTTGAGTTTGTTTGTCCTGGTAGAGGTGTCTATTGTCTGTGTGAAGCCATAGAGGTTAATATGAGAGGTCGGGTTGTTAGTGTTTAACGAGGACCAGTCAAGGTTAAGGTCACCAAGTATTATGGTTTCTTGTGGGTAGGTGGAGGTGGCCCAACTGAGGATATTTTCTATGGTAGACGAGTTATTTCCAGGAGGTAGATAAATACAGATAATATAGATGGATTTTTTTGGGTTTAGTTGAAGTTTTGAGATAAGAAGTTTAGTCTTGGTAATGTCTAGGTTCTCAGAGGGTACTAATGTTACATTTAGTTCAGTTTTGAATAATATTGCCACTCCTCCTCCTTTTTTAGTTTTGTGGTCGAGTCTTAAGATGTTGTAACCTGGAGGAATGATTTCATTATCTGTAGTAAAGGGTTTTAACCAGGTTTCAGTTAAACAGAGAATATCAAAGGAGTGTTGTTCAAGAAGGGAGTACCACTGGAGCAGGACACCCTTGAGGCCTGAGTGTTGGAGGTTCTGTTATTGGAAAGTTTGAAAAATGATGTTTGACTGTACCTGCACCACACTTAAACGACTAGGTTAGAGAAGACTAGTGAAGGGCAGGAAGAGAAAGAACTGACTCCATCCCTTACCTCCCCTGCCTGACCAGGACACCAGCATGTTCAGAAAACTAGTCTAGTGCACTAGCCTAGTGCAAGTTAACAGTAAGTACCTTTCCACTGCTGATAAACAGAATTAAAACAGGTATGTAATTGCATGGCTTAGAACAAAGCTATATACAAATGAACTCACCTAAAAATAGATAAATAAGACAACCAGAATTGTTACAGGAATCCTATCTGATTGAATGAGCTGCTCCAATTGCAGTGAGCTATAGCTATTTTTTTTAAATCAGGTTCATAGGTAAGTACTAGGCCAGTAGCCTTGCAGGCCATTTTAAGCCTAGACAATTTCTCTCAAAGGTGACAGCCAAACACTGAACCTTATAGCTGTGAGGTAAACACTTTAACCATTATGCCTTCCCCAACAGTTTATATATATATGTATTTTACTACGAGCAGAAAAAAAAACAGCGCAACATCCATTACTCTTCCTCAGATGGATGTTATTTTGTATTTTAACTTGAGTTAAGGGACTTGAATTTTTGCCCTAACAGTTCTTTAAGTCACAGATAGGTAATGGAGCATGGCATTACTACAGAGAGTAGGCAGTCAGGGTGAAAAGGCAAGAAACAAGGTTATTTGTTACCACTGGAGAAGGACACCCTGGTGACCATAATGCTGGAAGTTCTGGTACAGGAAACTGAATGGTAATGATTCAGATCCTGTAGTGATTGCACTGTAGACAGAGAATAACTGTAGCCCATTTGGTGAATACAGTGCTGTAGAAAATGGAAATGAAAGCATTGTGAGCACTGAGGAATTTTGAACTGTGTGCGTCTGAACCAGCAGCACCATCGATAATTTTCCTAGCTTTTGGTTTACTCTGATATGCTCACATGGGTAGAGCTGAAGGCAAGTGTGTTGTCACAAGGATGTAGATCACAGGAGTGCACATATGTTGATAAATTAAATGTTGAGTTAAGATACTAGAAATGGTTTCAGGGACTATGATGTCTAGGCGCCATCCTGGACTATTTTTAGTTTTCCAATTAATT
Organism: Protopterus annectens; assembly: GCF_019279795.1. Lineage (NCBI taxonomy): Eukaryota > Metazoa > Chordata > Ceratodontiformes > Protopteridae > Protopterus > Protopterus annectens. Next base: position 744,724,597 of record NC_056737.1, on the reverse strand, counting down.
TAACCTAAGGAGGTTTGAAGTTCTGTTTTTTTTTTTTTTCCAGCATCCCTTTTGGTTCCCCTCATAATCTGTTTAAAGTGCATTCACAAATCAGGCTTGTGCTCACTGATTACCTTTTTGCAATTTGTTCTTGCTGCACAGAAATTAACACAGCTTCAGTGAGAATTCCGTAATTTAAATGTCATCTATGACCATTTTTAACCCCTATTCTAGACATAGGCATCATGGTAGTGTATATTGATTTACTTAGCTATAGATTTGATTCTTTTCTTTTCTTTTTGGAAGGTGCACAGTAAATTAATAAGATAATCCAAAGAAAGAAGTGTTACAGAAACTTTTTGATAGTATAGAGAACCAATCAATGCCAGCTAATTCACATAAAACTGAGAGCTCATATTTTTTCTGCATTTTGTGTGTGTGTGTGTGTGTGTGTGTGTGTGTGTGTGTGTGTGTGTGTGTGTGTGTGTGTGTGTGTGTGTGTGTGTGTGTGTGTGTGTGTGTGTGTGTGTGTGTGTGTGTGTGTGTTTGTGTGTGTGTGTGTGTGTGTGTGTGTGTGTGTGTATATACATATATATATATATATATATATATATATATATATATATATATATACATATGGAGCCATAACCATGAGTGTTCACATCTCCAAACCAAAACAATGAGCAATGGCAAGTCGAGCCAACTGCTCAGAATGTCAATTTGGTCAGAAGGCAAGAATTGACATTGACAGTGACTGGACTGCCCACCATCCAAAAAGTACACCACCTAAAATGCATGCATATTTCTACTGTTTTGCAGGGGGGGCAAGCCCCCTACACCCCCCATGTAGGAGCTGTGTCCCGACACCCCCTGCTAATTATATATTCTAACTCCAAGATCACACTACAGTGAAGTAAAGGGTAATATTCCTGATACCCACTGTATTATGATCCATTTCAAAACACCGATGCTCAAAACTGCGAACACAAGCTATGCGTCAACGTTTTAGAGTCGATAGGATTTGCATAAATAGTTTTGCCTTTTTTGCACTTATCCGTTCAACCTTCTGAAGATGGTAAGGTGCATTTCATTATTTGGGTAGTAAACCTATGTATACACATATACATACTGCATACTACATTTACATGAAATCTTCATGCATGGTGCACCATATCCATTAGCAGTTGGTTGCTTCATTTCCTGTCCTATCCCTACCCCAAAGGCCTTCCTTTTGGGTTCACCCTCTCCTTCTCTCCATCCTCCTGGTATGATTTTCCACTTGTTTTTTTTTTTATTTTTTTCTTATTTTATTGATTTAACATATATACAGTATATACACAGAAACGAGGTAATTCAATATCACATACTGTTACACAATGTTAGGAATACACTAAATCATCAGAGTAATCTTGTACAATTAACAAATTAAGAGTCTTGGTATTTCAATAGCAATGATTTCCACGTTGTCACAAATTAAGAGTCTTGGTATTTCAATAGCAATGATTTTCACGTTGTCACAAATTAAGAGTCATGGTATTTCAATAGCAATGATTTCCACGTTGTCACAAATTAAGAGTCTTGGTATTTCAATAGCAATGATTTCCATGTTGGCATATTCTAATACATCTTTTCATTGCTTTTTCATTTTTCCTTCCCATCCTTTCCTCATTCTAGTCTGCTTTTGTCATCTTCTCCGGGGACCTCATGTGTAATTCATGTTCCCATACAGTTTCTGTCCCTTTATATTCTGTCCCTTTATATTGTTGAATGTTGATGATTTTAACTTTTGTGCTCAGCAGTCTGATAATGTGCATTTCTCTTAATTTCAGATGCTTTTTTCTTTATGCTCTATATGCAGAACTCTATTCAGAATTTTCAATTATGCTCTGCTTCTTTTTGAAATAAGTGTCACCAGATCTTTTTGCCTGCTTCCAGACTTTTTATGCTAAGCCACAGTACCAGATAATGGACAACATTCCTAATTCTTCCTCCTGATGTTTCTAGCATCTGCTATCCCCCTTTTTGCCTTCCTTTACCATCTATTCATTATTTTCAGGCTTTTAACTCCTGCTCTGTGTATTTTCTTTGTGTGTCACACTGGCTCAGTTGTCTTCTCCAAAATCCTGCAACTCAGATCCATCCTTCCTTCTGCTCTTTTCCAGTACTTTTTCATTCTCTGTTCTTCAACCTTGTTCCTTCATTCCTTTACCTTTTCATAGATCTCTTTGGTCCTTTGCCTCTCAAACCTCCTCCATTTCCCTCAGGGAGCCATCATTTAGGTTCATAGGCAAGTACTAGGCTATCTGCCCGAGGGCATCTATAAGCCTAGCCAGAATGTGTTGGCTTTCGCTGCCCCCCCCTAGATTAGTTCCCTGTGCCTCGGTCCAGCAGAGCCATTAGTTCCCTGTGCCTCTGTCCAGCAGAGCCACTGCAGTGATCCCTGGGGTAAATTTTCTGTTTCCCATCCACTCATCAAGGTTTCTTTTGAAGAGTGTTAGTGAGGGGCTCTGCCTAATGTAGATTGGAATCTTGTTTCAAAGCATGGGGAGTCTCTGGGACAGGAATCTATCCCTCCAGCACATCCTATTTATTGTTGTGGTGAGGTTTAGATCCCTAGAGTGCGTGGCTCTTGGGGATTTATTATTTTTTTAGGTGGAGCATGTCCATCAATTCTGGGTTGGACATGACCTTGTATGTCAGGCAGAGATCACCTCTGAGTAAGCGGTATGCAACTGAATACAGCTAGAGTTTCTTCAGTCAGGCTGCATAGGGCATATGTTTGAGGCCAGTAATCCTCTTGGTGAGGTACTTCTGTGGTCTTTCCAGCTGTTGCAGGTGTCTTGTAAGGTACATCCCAAATGGGGCATTGTACTCTATGATGGGTCTGATGAGTGATGAGTAGAGAGGCACAATAACCTCTTTTGTTCTAGATGCAAACCCTTTTGTGATTAACTGGGCCACATAGAAGGATTTTCTAACCACCTTGGCAATATGATTATCAAAGGAGAGATATTATCTACTTGGGTCCCCAGATCCCTTATTACATTTTCTGTATTTAGGGGACTACCACATATGTGGTAGTTAATGGGTACTTTGTTTTTTCCAAAGGGGATGACTATGCACTTTTTGTCATTTAGCTTGAGGCCATGATTTGGACACCAGGTATCCGTCTCAGTGAGACCCTTCTGGAAGATGTCTATATCAGCTGGAGAGTCAGTTATGGCCCCTAGTTTGCAGTCGTCTGTGAACTTGGTCAGCCATAGTCCTCTTGTGCTTGCCTGTACCTCTGAGAAGTATATACTGAACAGGAGGGGTCCCAGGACTGAGCCCTTGTAACTGGTTTAGAGTCAGACCTAGAGCCTGTGACTCTCACCGTGTGGATTCTATCTGTGAGCCAACTGGCAACCCATCTTGTGATGTAGGGGTTTATGTTCTGGCTGGTGAGCTTGTGTATAATACCAGAATGGGGAATGGTGGCGAAAACCTTTGCGAGGTCTACGTAGGCTGTGTGGACCTCCTTTCCCTCGTCTAAAGCCTTGGTAACTGTCTCAAAGAAGTCCAGCAGGTTTAGGAGGCATGATCTGCCCTTAACAAAGCCAAACTGGGTAAGGTCCAATGTTTGAAGGTTCCTAATGTCTCTGTTAATGAATTCCATGATGATGCGCTCCATAGCCTTGCAGACCAGGCTAGTCAGGCTTATAGGGCGATGGTTCCTGGGGTCCGTTGTGACTCCACCTTTGTGGAGTGGGATAACTGTTGCTGTGTGCCACTCTATGGGTATGTAGCCTGTAGAGAGGCTGAGTTTGAACAGTGTGTTTAGGTGAGGGGTTAGTTAATTTTGGAGCTTGTGTAAGACACAGCCTGGGACACCGTCTGGTCCCATTGAAGCTGTATTTTTGGCTTTGGATAGGGCTGTTTTAACCTGTGTGTCAGTGATTGCTGGGGCACTACATTCTTCTTGTATGGTTATGGGCCCTTTAGGGGGTGAGGGGGGGGGTTGAAGTTTACCCTACACCTGTCTGCCAGAATGTTGGCAATATCAGTCAGTTCAGTGTATTTTGTGCCATTCTGCACTAACTCAGAGCAGATCTGAGAGTTTTCACTTAGGTTCTTGACATAGCTAAAGAACGCTTTGCGGTTATCTTTGGAGTCCTTGGCAATTTTTCTTTCGAAGCTAGCCTTGGATGATTTTATGAGGGATTGTAGTTTCTTGCTGATACTGATCAGGGATGTCTTTCCTTCTTGGGATTTTACTCTTTTCTGCACTAGTTTTCTTCTTCTATTGCATAGCTTGTTTATGGCAGGGTTCCACCAGACTGGTTTCCTTTTCTTGGAGGAGTGAGTCTTGGTTTTGCTTGGGATAGCACAATGCATGCATTCTTGCAGGTGCTCATAGACTGTCTTTTTAAGGGATTCAGCAGCTTGGACATCATTGTCCTTTAGCATGGGGGCTGTGAAACTTTCCACCTCGGTCTTAAGTAACGTGAAGTTTGCTTTTGAAAAGTTTTTCACGGTGGTTTCCTTGATTAGGGGTGAGGGTGGAATGTGGATATCCAGAGTGATTATTCTATGGTCTGATCTAACCAGTGAGGGTTTGACCTCCGGTGTAGAACACCGATCGCCCATGTTGGTGATGACCAGGTCCAATATGTTGTCACCTCTGGTTGGGGTGCTGACCAGTTCATCCAGGGCATTCAAGTTTATAAATTCTAGGAAGCGTTGGGCAAGGGAACTAGTACTTGAGTAGTTATTCCAGTTAATGTTTGGGTAATTGAACTCACTCAATATTAGGGTGTTTGGTAGGACCTTCATATTTTTCAGTGTCTCCAGAAAAGCAGAACGGGGGTCCTGGGTCATGGTGGGTGATCTGTAGCAAGCTACAATTTGAATTGCAGTTTTGCCCATTGTTAGTTGCACATGGATGATCTCTGAGGCATTGTGCTGTGCCACTAACCTGGAGGTGTGGGTATCTTTGATGAATATGGATACACCCCCACCTTTTGTGTTTCGGTCCAGGTTCTGTGGCCGAAAAGTATGGTATGAGTTATAGTCTGGTAGTGCTGGGGTGCTCTCTGAAGCCTTAAACCAGGTTTCTGTTGCTGCACAGATATCGATGTTCTCCATACTGAGGAGTGCCTTGAGTCCATGCATTTTGAGGTTTAGACTTCTGGTGTTTAGAATTACCCTCAAATTACCTACACATACCTACAAATTACCCTCAAATTACCTACAAATACCTACAAATTTTCTCCCATTTTGGCTTCCCTTACTTCCTTATCTTTCATAATGTTGCCCTTTCTGCATTCCTTTTCCAGGTTTTGCTGATTCCCAGGTAGTTCCTGTATTGCCATTTGGTTTTCTTTATTTCTGTGTCAACTCCTTCATTTTTTAAATTTTTCCCCATCATCTTTTCCTTTGAATACCAAATCTTCCTGTTGAACTATCCCACCTCCCCAGATTTTTTCATTTTTGTTTCCTATAATTGTCCCACCCTTCTGTTGCAATATAGTTTTGGGGGTTTCCTTCACTCCACTTCCTACATGCCAGTTATTTTAGTGCCCCTTCAATCATGCCTTTTAGTAAACATGTCTACATCTCTTTGTATTCCTTAATCTGTTTTAATTAAGCTCCTTTTCTGTTTCCATCCAGTGAATGATGGCACGTCAATGTATATGTAGGGACATGTGCAAGCCACCTGCCCCCCTTTTCTTATTCCTTTTCTTTTTTGCCTTGCTCATTCTTTTCTACATTGCTGCTAGTTTTTAGTTTTCAATGTTTTTTGCATTTGTAGTAGCCCTTTGGCCATGGGATTTATTTGTATGTTGTGCAGTAGGTAAAGGACTATTGGAAATATCATCATCTTTGCTGCATTAATTCTCCCAAACAACATATAAATCTTCTTTTCCATCTATGAAGAGTATCTCTTACCTTTTTTCAACTTCCGCTAGGTTTTTCTTTATTGTCTCTCTCTCTGTGAGATCCCAACATGGGTACTTAGGAACCTATGCCTCTTTCATCTTACATCTTCACTTTCCCCTTTCCTTTTCCTAATCTTACTCTCACTCTTATTGTCTTTTCATTGTTGCACAAGAGTCCTGACATTTTTCTAAACTTCTGGAATGCCTGTGATATAGCATCCCCTGCTAGAGTAACATCCTCTGACATTAACATGCAGTCATCTGCTTATAAAACTAACTGAAAATGTATGCCCTCCTTTTCTTTCAGTACTGTTAACATGTGTCCAACTTCCACTGCCAACTCCTCAACAACAAGCACAGACAGGCCTGGAGAGTGTTGGTATCCATGCCCAGTCCTCTTCTTTATTCTTGCCTCCTTATATATTACTCCATTTGTGAGTATTTCAGTTTCTGACTCTTGGTATATGGCCTATATCCAGTGTATGAAGTATTCTCACCTCACGTTATCAAAGGCCTTCTGCATGTCAAGTAGCACAATCCTACCTTTCCCCTCCTGCCTCTGTTCCTCCCAGTGCATACATTCCAGCATATCACACTTGTTTTTTTTGTTTTCTGCCTTATTTCCTTTAACAAAGCCCTTTTTGTTGTGCTTGTATTATTTCTAATACCTCATCCAATGTTTCTGCCAATACATTTGCCAAAATCTTGATCTCTATATTAATTAAAGGGATGGGCCTACAATTTCCTCCTATCCTTTCTCCTCACCCTCTAGGTGTCATGGTTATCGTACTCCTTATACTTTTAGATATTTTTTGCCTGACTCTTGTATTGTCTTGTATTCTTTTGCTAGGACATTCCACATTTCCTCCCCTCCCCTTCACTGCTCATGTGTAGAATTCTGTGAGGAATCCATCTGTCCCTCCAGCTTTCCTCTCCTCTGGCTTTCCTTAGTTTATCCCTCATCTGAATTCAGCTGGCATTGTTTATCCTCCAGTGTATTTCCCTCTTTGCTTTCCCCAATTCCATTCTTGTCTATGCCCATTTAACAAAAAGATGTTTATAGAACTCTTATTTGTTCCTGCTTGGTGTATATATTTTCTAATCTCCCAGTTCCAGCATGTACCTTCCTCCCTTCCTTGCGAGATGATTCATCTGCCTATCCTGTTTTCTGTTTCTTACTTTGCTTAAAGTCCCTTCTGAAAATACAATTGCTAATCCCTTCTTTCCTCCCCTCAGCATTGTTACCAATCTCTCCCTTTGGGTAATCATGACATAGTATCTTCTCCCCATTTTTGATTTTCAGTTTGGTTTCGTGTAAGAGAATGAATACCCAGTCTCTTTAGCTTTTTCTGTATTCAGCTTCATTTGGTAGAATTTGACAAACCTTCAATGTTTCATACAATTATCATTATTTTCTTTGTTGTTTTTTTCCTACCCTCTCGGCCTTCTCCATTGTGGCCATCTGGTCTAGCTGTTCTTTTAGAGTAAGTTGTATTCTGAGTTCTTTGACTGTTGTCTATGTTTAGACCCCTCCTTCCCCTCTCTGGCCTGTGGATCCCTGCCTTTTGTCTCTCGCATGGGCATGGGTATGCCCTGATCATGGACCTATTAAGGCTTTATTTTGTTCACGTCCCTCACGTTAATACATTTTTTTGCCACCCCAGTACTGATATGACAAACTTTTTATATCACAACATCCAGATTCAGTGGTCTCCCCTCCCTTTCACAGCTCACTTGTCTTGTGCTCCAGCTTCATCTCTGCAAAAGTCTTAACAATGTTTGCTTTTTTTCTTTTTTTTCTTTTTAGTCTAACAGCTCTTTACTATGCTACTTATTTACCACCATTCTTCTCTTTCTCATTTAGCTGTGGATTATTCTTTACCTTGCTTTTCTCATGTTTACCCCATACATTCATTTTCATGCTATAAGTTGGCACATTAGCAATAATTATTTATTTCTTCTTAGCAAAAGTATTAAATTCATGCTTTTTGCAGTTTACTGTATATCATAAGGTAGTTATGAAAAATATATTGCTTGTCTTGAAGGCTTGTGCCTATTCCTCACCCGTGGTTACAGTATCCATCTTTGCCCTGGGAGTGTCTTCTGTTTCTAACATTGTTTGCAAAGTTTTGATATTGTATTCACTGGGGCACATTTCACAAGGTATGGATCTGTTTCATTTAATGCAGCCTTCCTTCCCTTCCCATTTTCACCTGCTTTTCAATGTCAGTTCCTTTCACTTATTCCTTACTTATTCACAGACAGTCACATATTTTGAATATACACATATATATATATATATATATATATATATATATATATATATATATATGTATATATATATATACATATATATACCTATATATATATATATATATATATATATATATATATATATATATATATACATATACATATATATATATATATATATATATATATATATATATATATATATGGGTCTAGGACTATTCACTGAAAGCACATTTCATCGAAACACATTTGACTGTGCACAGTTCACTGAAAGCTCAATTCACTGAAAACACAATTCACTGAAACACATTTCACTGAAAGTTATATATGGCCTTTCCCCCACTGTAGTGCAACCCTGGAGTTAGAATATATAGTAAGGGGGGTGTGGGGGGCACTGCCCCCCACAGTGGCGGGTGTGGGGGTGTAGCCCCCCACCTATTTTAAATATTTTGAACTATACACATGCATACTTACAATTTCAATAAATTACTCTTTCTATACTTAATATATATCCAAACGATGCTCCCCAAACACCCCAATGTGTGGTGCGGTTCCCTCCACACCCCCTTACTATATATTCTAACTCTAGGGTCACACTACAGTGGGGAAAAGGCCCTATATAACTTTCAGTGAAATGTGTTTCAGTGAATTGTGCACAAGTCATTTGACTTTCAGTGAAATGTGCTTTCAGTGAATAGACCTAGACCCATACATACATATATATATATATATATATATATATATATATATATATATATACATACATACACACACACACACACACACACACACATACACACACACATGTCAAATAACACTTGTCATTATTATTAAAAGCAAGAAATCTGGATTCAAGCTGGTATTGCTTGTTTAAACCACTGTTTATTAAGTTAAAAAAGAGGTGAGTGATTTTGCCCTTCTTTGAGCTTCATCAGATGTAAGTTATACATAGTAGTAACAAGTAATATATACTTTTCTGTATTTCATATAAATAGCCATGTGAATTCAAGAGAACCTGAACAGATCACATTCAATGACAGTGAATGCAACAGTGGGACATTCAAAGTTTGCATCATTATTCTGATTTGTGCTGTTAACTCTTTATCTAAGTACCAAGTCTCTTCGTATCTCGCTTTTGATCAGTATGCTGGGTATAATGTTAAATAACAATTTAGGCATATAGTCCTGCACTTTTGTTGCATTTATAGAGTATATAATGAAATAAATGAAAGTGAGACTACACTCTGTGTAAAATGTAGTGATGGGAGAGGTAAGGAGACTGATGGTTACCTCAAAAAAGAAGTCTGCTGCTAAGAGCAAATGTGTAATGATTTAAAAACTGTGTGAAAGTCTAGGAAGTATCTGAGAAAAAGAGTCAACACAGCAAAATGCCCATGGCATTTTTAAGACAATGACAATAAAGATGTAAACGATGAATGTACCACTGTTCCAATCACCTAATGAAGATCTGACTAGGGACGAAAGCATTCATCTCTTGTTTTAACTTAATAAATTGTTGTTTAAACAAGAAATACTAGCTTGAATCATGCTTTCTTACTTTTAATAAGAATGCAAAGTGATCTTTGACATGGATCTTACTTAAGAAGTTGTGACTATGATTTTATTAAATAATTTGTATGCTGAAATCAAGAGTAATCTTTCCTGCACAACTAGTTTTCATTTTTGTATTGCATTGTTCTTCCATAAGTAAATTGTGCACTACTATTAAGGCTGGGAAACTACATTTCCTTTCTAGTAGGTTATATTGTCTAGCTAGAGGGCTAGATACCCCCCCCCCCCACACACACACACACACTGATGTGACCATTAATTACAGCTTCTGGTATAAGTGCGACTGTTCACCTCAAAAGCATGATTGGGATCAAATGAATAAACAAATACATAACTGCCACACAGAAATGTATCTTCTAAGCTCTCTGCTGTCAGAATACAGTATGCAATCCGTTACTACCACTCCCCAACACACACACACACACACACACACACACACACACACACACACACACACACACACACACACACACACACTACCACCACATACTTCTCAACCTCTGAGCTCAAGAATCAAAGAGAAAAAAAATAATGAAAGACAAAAGACCAAAACACTGCCCTTATATGTTTAAATAATTGCTAGAATAGTGGACTATATATTGTCATGCATTTTCTGAATGCTACTAAGGTTAAAACTCAAATGTTTGCCATTATTTACTAATTGCAATCCTGACAGATTTATTTATTTATTTTAAATGCTGCATATTTTGTTACAAACACAAGTGCTACATATCCAGAATTTAGGAAAGTAAGCATTTCTTTTTTTTAGATGTGTGTGTGTGTGTGTGTGTGTGTGTGTGTGTGTGTGTGTGTGTGTGTGTGTGTGTGTGTGTGTATGTATGTGTTTGTGTGTGGGGTAGAAATGGTTTTAGCTGTCCCTGATTTCATAGAATGCATCTGATTTTGCCCCACATTTTGGTATGTTCTCTATAAGATTTGCATTTTTGATAACTAACTGAGGACTGCATTTATTAAATAATGTTCGACATTTGAGTTTTAGACTTGTATGTTCCTTGCCAAGTTTAACTACTGTCACCTACTCTGCTTTATATGTGAAAAGATTGGTGTCTGATGTCAAATTTTACTTCGTAAAAGATTATAGATGGAGAAAATTAGATTAGAAAGTTTCTATTTATGCTGGTGTTATTTCCCTAGCTAACACTATAAGAGATTTGCATTTGCTATTTGCTTGGTTTTTGGAGGCTAGCTGGTTATAGGATTAAAAAAGGCAAAACTAGTACATTATATGAACCAGTGATCCATAATATCCACAGTTTCAAGAGAGAAGTAGTTTAAAATATATGGAAATGTGGTTAATAGACACTTCTGAGAGTCCAAGGTAATGTCATACCTGGAGAGATGAACAAAACAGAAAGATCTAAATTTAGAGTTAGAGCTTTACATCGGCATGGGATCCCCTTTGTTCTTTAATTAAAGTAAGCATTTTGAACCCCTCCCCCCTCGACAGAGGAGTTGTAGTCACTCTAGCTGAAAATATTTTTTTTTTCTGGGTGGTACAGTACTTTAGAAGGGCCTGGGAGAAGATAACTTTATTGAAAGAGATTGATGGTTTTGCAGATCCTGACATAGACAAATATGTAAGGTAGTACAATTATCTTTCTTTGAAAGGTACTACACAGGTTAGGACAAAATGGTGTGGGAGGAAGTGTTATAGCTAAGGAATGGATGGTATGGTTCAAGAGATGCATTGAAGGTATTTTGGGGAGACGGGAGTAATAATGTCCAGCCACTGCTAATGACATCTCTAAAGAAAGAAGCAGTAAAATTGTTTAGATATGATACCTGAAGGAATGGGTCAAAAATGTACTCTCAAAAGGAGATGGTCAGGTGATACCATAAGGGTATTGATGGAAGAAGTTAGTACAGAAAGAGAAGCAAATTATGTTACTGGGAGCAATTGTTGGACAATTTGCTTCCTAAGCAATGCAAGATGTAGTTTCCTCTGCAACATAGTGATAAGGAAGACTATTGGAGGTTGTTTGGAGAGTTTGAGACTACAGAATGTGTTCAAGCTACCTAGAGAGCAGTGGCCAAAGTTGGTATCCTGGATTGTTGACATAAGGTCTTTGGGGATGCCATCCTAAGGTTATACTCAGACAGCAGTCTTACAGGAGCTACTTTGAGGGAGAGATAAGAAGGCTATGATAAGGAGAGAAGTGGCTGGTGAAAATGCACTTTCCTATAAATTGAAAATAGAACAATATGAATAAATATTTCTGCTTTTCTGGGATAGCCATGCTTTCAAGAAAGTTTAGAATGATCATCTGGAAGTGTATTCATAAGTAATTGTATACATCAGACAGACTAGGAAGAATATTCCCAGGGATAAATGAGAACTGTTAGAGAGAGAATTTGCTCAACAAGGGAGACCAGAAACATATCTTCTGGTCATGCAGAAAGTGGAACCAACAAAAAGAGGGCATACAGGCACTTCCTAGAGAGACTGCAGGGTATGACGTAGCGTTAAATATGGGAAGTCAATGCTAAGGTAATGGGACTAAAAATCATGTTAGTTATTCTGCTGCTGGTAGTGAAAAAATAATAACTGAAAAGTGGAAGCAGAGCTAAAACACAGAGGTAGAGGACTATTCAAATTATGGAGAGTTGGTGTCTGGATGAGGAAATACGCTGTTTAGACAAGAAGGGGAGAATGATTACAAGATTCTTATCCTGGCTTCAGTACCTTGATGGGTTACAACACATAGGAGTAAGCTGAGGACTTCACTAACTGGAAGGATATGAAAGGAATTGGAGGAAAAACGGCCAAGAGACCATTATGTTATTTTTTTTATTTTACTGGTGTAGCTGGTACTATCCATGTATAGTTAAAGACCAGTAGTTATATGAAGAAGTGGTGGGGAGTTATGTTAATGGTTCTTCTTTTTATTACTGTAGTTATTTTATTATTTCTTCTTTTCCCATTTTGGGGTTAACATTGGTAAAAGGCAGATGACTAGAACTAGATAGAGGTTTTTTTTTTTTTTATTTACCTTATAAGAAAGTCTGTTTAGTATAATTCATATGAGGTTAACTCTAATGATTTTGGATTAGGTGCATTACTGTGTGATTGAGCATTGTTAATTGTAATTGCCAGTTTTGTGTCACATCACCTGATTAGAATGTTTAAAGGACGATTAATTGGAGTTATGAATAAAGGAGTCTGTAGCTAGCAAAGTGGAGGCACTGTGTTTGGGGACCTCCTACTTTGGTTTCTTGTTTGAATAAAATATTCAGGATTAAAAACTATATATTATATACAACTGATAACATGCTTATGTATCTTATTGCAGATCTTTGAAATACACAGCTAGTAGAACTGATGTATGTGACATCATGTAGACCTCATTAACAAAGTTCTTTGGGTTACTGAAGCATCATAGTGTGTTCTAAGAAAGATTCTCTCTGCTAGGATGTGCCTAACAATGATTATCATTTAAGAGCTGTCAAACCATTTACAGAGATGGATCTTCACTACAAAGGACTGATTCATGGTAATTGCAGATACTGGACACAAAATAAAGATCTGAACATTTCAGATTTGTAAACAGACCTACTGTTTCTGAATTGCTTATAATTTAGTATTCCAGGATTTTTTAACATTCTCTAGAGAATTCCTGCTTTTAATAGGATAGTTTAGAAGATATGCACTAACCTCTGTCTCTTGATCAGAGACCAAACAGTGGTCTATAAAAATGCATCAAAAGTCCATGTTAATTTTATACAGGCTGAAGCAAGAAATTTCTGCTCGAGGGACTTTGATATTTTGTATTATTAAAGGCTACTGGAGCAAAAAGAACCTGTCAGAAGTACAGCATGGAAATTAAACTGGTAGTTGTCAGAATCGATAATAGTCATCTCTAAGAGGCCGTTCTATATTTTCATATCATACCTCTCCAGCTATCTGAAGAAATGAATGAGAAAGATAATGAGAAATAAGATCTCTGAGGCAGAGAGTACCCTTAGCACAGCTATTAAAACTGAACTAAAGCACGATTAAAGAAGTTACGCAAGCAGTTTCCTTATTTTGGAATCTACTGTTAGTATTCCTCATGACAGATACAAATCTGTCTGACTAAATTCTTCATCTGATGAAGCATAAGATCAAGAAAACTCGAGAAATACGACAAACTATGCAAACTGCTTTAACCTAACTGTCATACAGGCAGCATTGTAAGGCCTATGGGAGGAATGAAAACAGATGTTGTTATGCTGCTGATAACAAATGTTTCATGATCAATAAATAGCTGACAACTGAGGTAATATCATGAAATGTGAGATAGGAAATTCACTCCGGGGATCATGTCAGTCCCCTGCTAGACAGGGGCCCAGAGAAGTAAATATTGTGGGAAGAAATATCCAGGGAATTGTTATGGCTAGGCTTGCATAGGCCCTAGGGCCGATAGCCTAGTACCAAACTATGAACCTATGAACCTAAATACAATGCAGCTGCAGCAACTCTTTCAGACTCATTTTCCAAAACAGTATAATGTCAAATGGTCCACTCAGCAATGTGGTTATGAGTTTTTTTATCATTTGTTTTACTCTCTGATCTTTGGTGGTAAAGTAATCTAGACCAGCATGGCCGGTTTCTAGGTTTGACCCAATACATTATAAAGGTAAACAACATGTACAAATGAAATGTTATGATCAAGTTTCAGCTACATAAGGAAGTAACCGTAGAACTTCAGAAAGGGATGTATCATACAAATATTGTGAATGGTAAAGAATGAATAAAATAAAAGCACAATGAGTTAAAGCATAATCTAAGCTCATGCAAACCTTTGTGCACATCAACTACGAACTAGGGAAAAATTCCAAGTTATTTATTTATTTTTGGCACTACTGCCAGTTCTTTTTCCTCACCAGAGCTGCACCTCACAGTACGTATGCTTATTTTTACATACTAGAGTCAGTTAGAGAATGCTTTGTTATATTGTTTTCAGCTTTATCTTGCAACCTAGCATCAGCACACCCAACAGTAGTGACCATAGTGAAAGAGATGATTGTAAACTAGAATGCTGATGAATGGAAATGCATTAAGTCAAGTAAAATGTAATCTTCTATAGAATACACTTGAATGTAATGCTATGCACACTACCAGGGTTTGAATTCATGACCCTGATGAACCAAACACAGGAGTGTGTATTTGCTTGTTGAGTTCAAATTGTTACTCATGCTGGTCAGCCCCCCAAAATCAGTTTGTTGAGAGACAGAATTAGATGTGACTCAGTGGCACTAAATGGTTTAGTCAGTGTGAACTAGTCTGGTAAGAAAAATATTAAAGAAAATCAGAAAATCAAACAGCATGTCAGTGCAGTGGTTAGATTTGCTGTCTTACAGCTCTTACTTCTTAAGGGATGCCTTTTGTGCAGCTTCTACATGCTCTACATGTGTCACTGCTGCTCTCCTCTCCTGTATTGCATAGTGTACGTGTGTGTGTGTGTGTGTGTGTGTGTGTGTGTGTGTGTGTGTGTGTGTGTCTGTGTACATGTATATACATATGTTAATTTCTGCGTGTGCCTATGTGAGTGTGTCTATATACAAAGGGGGAGCCACCACTGATCCCAGGAACTATCGACCTATTAGCCTGACGAGCCTGGTCTGCAAGGCCATGGAACATATCATCATGGAACTCATAAACAAAGACATTGGTAACCTCCAAACTCTGGATCCCACCCAGTTCAGGTTTGTGAAAGGCAGATTGTGCCTCCTGAACCTGAATGACTTCTTTGAGGCAGTCAACAAACCCGTGGATGAGGGTAAGGTGGTTCACACAGCCTGTCTTGACCTCGCCAAGGCTTTCAACACCATCCCCCATTCTGGAATTATAGCTAAACTCACTAAACTAGGTATAAATCCCTACGTCACAAGATGGGTTGCCAACTGGCTCACTGACAGAACCCACACTGTAAAAGTTGCGGACTCCAAATCTGACCTCAAGGCAGTGACAAGTGGAGTGCCACAGAGTTCCGTCCTGGGACCTCTCCTGTTCGGTATCTACTTCTCTGAAGTACAGGCTAACACAGAAGGCCTCTGGCTGACAGAGTTCACAGATGACTACAAACTAGGAGCCATAGTCAAGTCCCTAAATGATGTGGACATCCTACAGAAGGGCCTCACTGAGACAGATGCCTGGTGTCAGAGCCATGGCCTCATGCTCAATGCCAAAAAGTGCAGTGTCATCCCCTTTGGTTAAAAACTCTGTACCCATGAACTACCACATAGGCAGCAATCTAGTTAACACCGAATGCATGATAAGAGACCTTGGGACCCAGGTGGACAGTAGTCTCTCCTTTGATAATCACATAGCCACAGTAGTCAGGAAGTCCTATGTGGCACACCTCATCATAAAAGGGTTCTCATCCAGGAAAAAAGAGGTCATTGTTCCCCTCTACTCATCACTCATTAGACCCATTATAGAGTACAACGCCCCTTTTGGAATGTACCTCACAAGGCATCTGCAGCAGCTGGAAAGGCCACAGAAGTACCTCACAAAGAGGATTACTGGCCTCAAACAAATGCCCTACACTGACCGCCTCAAAAAACTCCAGCTTTACTCCGTAGCATATCACCTACTCCGAGGTGATCACTACCTAACATATAAAGCTATGTCAAACCCAGAGCTGTTGGACATGCTACACCTAAAGAAATCCCAATCCCTCCAAGCTACATGCTCTAGGGACCTAAACCTTGTCAACACAATAAACAGGACACGCTGGAGGTATAGATTCCTGTCCCAGAGACTTCCTATATTCTGGAGCAAGCTACCCATCTATGTCAAGCAAAGTTCTTCAATAGCACTCTTCAAGGAAAATCTTGATGAGTGGATGGGAAATAGGAAATACACCCCGGGGATCACTTCTGTGTCTCTGCTGGACAGTGGCAGAGGAAAATAACTTTCTTGGGTGATGTAAGCTATGGTTCCTTGCTGGCTAGCCTTACATAGGCCCTTGTGCCAATAGCCTAGTACCTACCTATGAACCTATATATATATATATATATATATATATATATATACATATACACTGACATCTCTCTAGCATTAAACTTGTGGTTTCTATACGAGACAGATTTTTTTTTCCTCTTAGGAAAAGAAAAGTTCAGTGAGTCAAAAAGTTTATGCCTGATTACCAAACTCAAAGAAATTGTTAATCAGAAGAGATCAGGCATAGATAAATTGAACAAAAAAAAGAAAAAAATGCAAATACAGATAAGAGAGAGAGTGATGTAGTCCTAGTCCTTAAATGAGATGCAGAATAGACTAATGCATAAAAAGTAATCTGCTATAGAAATGTACAAATGTAATTACTAAAACTCTTTAAATAGTTCTGGAAAAGTATAATAACTATAAATGCCAATCAAGTATTTCTTAGGGATGCTAAAACAAGCTGTCTAGATATGACTATGCTACACGACAATAAAAATGTTATCTTCTTCAGTTATGCCTACATTACTGGCTAAGGATATTACAACAGCTAACCCTCTAGCTCATCTCTATACATATGAGCAAAGTCTTCCTTTCCATTTCAAAGCCATCAACAGTAAACTTGTAATGAAATCACTAAATAAAACAGCCGCAGCCTTCTTATATATTTATTACACCCCAAATTCTTGCAAGCAGGAATATCAGTACTCACCAATCCATAAAAGCATATTTTTAATGTTTTTCTTTAACACAACAATAATCTTTCCAAGCTCCAAACATGCTACAGTCACACCTCTCCATAAAGCTCCAATGATCTCACATGTAAGATATTATACAATAATAGCAAATGTGCTGCCACTTGCCATAGGCTTGTAAGTCTATAGTTTACTAGGCTATTGATCTGTGAGGATCTTAAGAAGCCTAGTGTTACATTACCATGGACGTTTTTAGCCCTTATATTTTGTGTATAAATAACCCA
Source organism: Protopterus annectens (assembly GCF_019279795.1). Classification (NCBI taxonomy): domain Eukaryota; kingdom Metazoa; phylum Chordata; order Ceratodontiformes; family Protopteridae; genus Protopterus; species Protopterus annectens. The sequence goes on along the minus strand of NC_056737.1, from coordinate 744,706,950 downwards.
AAAGTGGACAGAATGCTGGTATGTTAGGACATTTACTTGTTGTGTCTATCCAGGAGGAACATGAGTGCTAAACTAGACTGAATTTATACTTTCCCATCTAGTTGTCAAAATTATGTTTGAACAGAATAAGAGAAGTACTTTACTTTTTGTAGAGTAGAAGACAGTTCCATAGACGCAGTATTATCGGTGATACAAATCTATCCCTCCAAATTGTCCTATTTATGTTGCAAAAGAGATTATAATCTCTTGATCAGGCATCCAGTTATCCCTGGACTTGTGAATGTTTAATAGGTCTGATACAGAAGGATCTGTTGCGGATCTATACACAAGGCAGAGGTCATCTGTTAATAGCCTGCATGGTATTGAAAAGAGGGACAAAGCTTTGAGATGGTCTGCATAATTCTTATTATTTAAGCCCTTGATTTCTTTTAATGGGAATGCATTGTGGTCTTTCCAGTTGTCACAAGTGTTTTGACAGGTACATAATGAAAGAGGCATTATATTCAGTGATCAGCCTAATGAGAGATGAATAAGGCAGAATGATTACATCACTTGACCTGGATGGCATACCTTTAAATATAAGCTATGTGATGAAAATAGACTTCCTTACACTAGTACCTACATGGTGAGCAAAGGACAGTTTATTCTCATTATAGGTTCCCAGATCACTGACTATGGGATCAACTTTCCAGTGAGCATCAATGTAATAGTTATAAAGGAAATTATGCTTGCTGAAGGATACTATTATGAATTTCTTGACATTTAGTTTTGGTCCATGATTTTGACACTAGCTATTTGTTTAAGAAAGGCCATCTTGGGTGATCATGGTGTCATCTGGTGAGTTTATGATGTCACCAGGTTCACAGTTATCTGCAAATGTGGTCAGCCATAAACTCTTAACATTTACTTTTACCTCCAACAAGTAAATCCCAGGGAGTAATGGCCAAAGAACTGAACCCTGGGGTACATTGCTAGTGATGGATCTTTTGGAGGAGGCAGAGCTGGCCACCTTAATTTCCTGGGTTCTATTTGTGAACCAGTTTAACTATTCAGTGATTTATGTAGGGATATACATTTAACTTGGCGAGTTTATCTACAATATCTGAATGTGGGATGGTATTTAACATTATTGTGAGGTCTAGATATGCAATGTATACTAATTTGCCCTCATCCATTGCATCAGCAACCTTTTTGAAGAAGCTGATTAAGTTCAGTAGGCAGGATTTGCCCTTAATGAATTTGAACTGATTTGCATTGAGATTTTGTAGGTTTCTTATGTCCTTATTTATTCCATAATTATCCTTTCCATAGCCTTACGGATGAGAATTGACCCCTTTTTGTCTGATGACTAATTGCATGCTTAGGACCTTGTTATCAATGTGATAATTTGTGTGGACGCCACTCTCCCCAAAGGGGATGATTATGCATTTTTTGACATTCGGTTTGAGGCCATGTTTCTGGCACCAGTCATTTGTTTGGGTGAGACCCTCTTGGAGGATTTCCACATCACTAGGGAAATTGATGACAGTGCCCAGCTTGCAGTCATCTGCAAACTTGGTCAGCCATAGCCCACTGGTTTTAGCCTGCATCTCAGAAAAAATATATCCCAAACAACAGAGGGTCCAAGACCTATCCCTGGGGTATGTCGCTCATTATGGGTCTACTGCTTGAGGTGGCTTCCCCTATTTTGACTAGGTGGGTTCTATCAGTGAGCCAGTTTATTACCCATATGGTAACATATGGATTGATGCCTAGTTGAGAGAGTTTATCTATTATATCCAAGTGGGGAATAGTATCGAAGGGTTTGGCCAGGTCAAGGTAGGCAGTGTGTACATCTTCCCCATATTCATGGCTTTGGTGATTGTCTCAAAGAAGACGACTAAGTTTAACAGGCATGACCTCCCTTTGACTAAACCAAACTGTGTGGGATCGAGAGTTTGAAGGTTGCTGATGTCCTTGTTAATGAGATCCATGATAATCCATTCCATGGCCTTGCAGATTAGGCTAGTTAGGCTGATGGGTCTATAATTTCCTGAATCGGTGGACACTCCACCTTTGTGCAAAGGGATGACAGCCATTGTCCGCAACTCGGATGAGACAAAGCCAGTATTCAGGGTATGGTTGAATAGAGTGTCTAATGGCGCTGCAAGTTCCTGCCTGAGCTCATGTAGGATTCAGCCTGGGTTGTTACTGGGTCCCATGAAGGCTGTATTTTTTGTCTTAGAGAGGGCAGTGATGACTTACTCCCTAGAGATAAGGGGGGAGGCAGATGCTAGGGATGTTTTGATTTACTGATGGGGGGACAGAGGGGTGAAGTTTTCACTGAACCTGTCTGTCAGCAGGTTGGCTATATCTACGGTGTTTGTGTATGTGAGTATGTGATGCCCTTAACCACCAGTTCTGAGCAGATCTGAGTGCTTCCTTTGAGACTGTGGACATATGTGAAGAAAGCCTTATGGTTGTCTTTATTAGATGTGGTCAGGTTGGACTCAAAGTTTGCTTTGGAGGATTTCACTGATGCTCTTATTTGCTTGTTCAGACTAAGGAGAGATTGGTTCCAATTAGGCACCTGCTCCTTCTCGGTCCTGGACAGCAATTATTTTCTTTTATTATAGAGTTTATTTATTGTAGATGTCCACCAGACAGGTTTACTCTTCTTTGATGATTTTGTCCTGTCGGGTATTTCTGATTCCATGTAGCTATATATCTCTAAGGAGCATGTCATCCACAACTCCAGGCTAGTTCCTCAGCATAATGCATCTGAGATTATCCAAGTGCAACTAACTCTGGGCAAGACCGCAATCCATATTGTAGCTTGCTACAGATCCCCCACCATGCCCCAGGATTCCCACTCCTCATTTCCAAACTTTTTTGCTCAATGTTTTCTGGAATTCATAAATTCCAATGCCTTGGATCAACTTATCCACACTCCCACCAGGGGCAGCAATATCCTAGACCTGGTCATTGCCAACATGGGCGACTGGTGTTCCACACCAGAGGTCAGTTCCTCGTTGGTCAGATCTGACTACAAGCTAATCACCCTAGACATCTACATCCCACCCCCTACCCTCCCTTAGGGAAACCACTGTAAAAAATTTCTCCAAAGCCAACTTCATGTTTCTTAAGACAGAAGTGGCAAACTTCACGACACCCATGCAGACGGATAATAGAGGTATAACTGCTGAATCCTACACAGATGCACTTTATAAGCACTTACATGAGTGCATGGATCATGCTATCCCTAACAGAACCAAGATGCTATCCTCTAAAAAAAGCAAGCCAATCTGGTGGTCCCCTGCCATAAACAAATGCTACAACAGAAGAAAGAAACTGTTTCAAAAAAGAGAAAAATCCCATGATTGGAGGACGTCCCTGGTCAGCCTCAGTAAGAAGCTGAGATCCCTCATAAAATCCTACAAAGCTAGTTACGAAAACAAAATCGCCAATGATTCTAAAGACAACCAGAAAGCATTCTATAGCTATGTCAAGGATCTCAATGGCAACACTCAGATCTGCTCTGAGTTACAGCACAATGGCACTAAATATACAGAACCAACTGATATTGCCAACATCCTGGAAGACAGGTTCAGTGCTAACTTTACCCCCCTCTCACCCCCTAAAGGGACCAGCTCTATACCGGAAGAATGCAAAGTTCCTGTAATCATGGCTGCACAGATAAAAAACACTCTCCAAAGCCAAGAACACAGCATCCATGGGACCTGACAACATCCTAGACTGCATTCTACATGAACTACAGAATGAACTGGCACCCCATCTAAGTACCATGTTCAATCATAGCCTCACCTCAGGTTTTGTACCTACTGAATGGTGCACAGTGATGGTTATCCCACTCCACAAAGGGGGAGCCAACATGGACCCCAGGAACTACTGCCCCATTAGCCTGACGACCCTGGTCTCCAAGGCCATGGAAGGTATCATCATGGAACTTATAAACAAAGACATTGGTAATCTCCAAACTCTGGACCCCACTCAGTTCAGGTTTGTAAAAGGCAGATCATGTCTCCTAAACCTGATAGACTTCTTTGAAGCAGTCACCGAAGCCATAGATGAGGGTAAAGTGGTTCACACAGCCTATCTAAATCTCACCAAGGCTTTCGACACCATCCCCCACTCTGGAATTATAGATGAACTCACTAAACTAAGTATAAATCCCTATGTCACAAGATGGGTTGCCAACTGGCTCACTGACAGAATCCACACTGTGAAAGTAACAGACTCCAAATCCGACTTCAGACCAGTGACAAGTGGAGTACCACAGGGTTCAGTCCTTGGTCCTCTCCTGTTTGGTATCTACTTCTCTGAAGTACAGGCTAACACAGAAGGTCTTTGGCTAATGAAGTTCACAGATGACTGCAAACTAGGAGCAATAATCAAAACTCCTAATGATGTGGGCATCCTACAAAAGGGCCTCACTGAGACAGATGCCTGGTGTCAAAGCCATGGCTTCAAGCTCAATGCCAAAAAGTGCATTGTCATCCCCTTTAGTAAAAACTCTGTACCCATGAACTACCACATAGGTGGTAGTCTACATAACACTGAAAGTGTGATATGAGACCTTGGGACACAGGTGGACAGTAGTTTTTCCTTTGATAATCACATCGCCACAGTAGTCAGCAAATCCTTCTACATGGTACACTTCATCACAAAAGGTTTCTCATCCAGGAAAAAAGAGGTCATTGTTCCCCTCTACTCATCACTCATTAGACCCATTATAGAGTACAATGACCCTTTTGGTATGTACCTCACAAGACATCTACAACAACTGGAAAAGCCGCAGAAATACCTCACAAAGAGGATTACCGGCCTCAAACAGATGCCCTACTCAGACCGTCTCAAAAAACTCCACCTTTACTCAGTTGCATATTGCCTGCTCAGAGGCGATCTCTGCCTAATATGCAAAGCTATGTCAAACCCAGAGCTGTTGGACATGCTCCATTTAAAGAAATCCCAATCCCTCTGAGCTACACACTCTAGGGACCTAAACATTGTCACCAGAATAAACAGAACATGCTGGAGGGATAGATTCCTGTCCCAGAGAGTTTCCATACTGTGGAAAAAACTACCTATCTATATCAAACAAAGCTCTTCATTAGCATTCTTCAAGAAAAATCTTGATGATTGGATGGGAAATAGGAAATTCACCAGAGGGGGCTCTGCTCAACAGGGGCACAGGAAAATAATTTTCTTGGGTGGCGAAAGGCAGGGTACCTTTTTGGCTAGGCTTATATAGGCCCTACGGCCAATGGCCTAGTACCTACCTATGAACCTACCTATAAATGCTTGTATAGTACTTTGGTGTTGGTTTGGACATTTGTGCCAGTTTCTATGGAGGGATAGGGGCTGTGAAGCTGTTTATACCTTCGCTCAGGAGGCTGTACTCAGCTTTGGAGAAGTTTTTTTGTTTGACCCTAGCTGGGGGGTTGGGGGAGATGGTGGTTTGGAAAGTGACCACTTTCTGGTCGGGTCTTACAAGGGAGGATGACACTGTAGGGATGCTGCAGTGGTTACTTAAGTTGGTTAATACCAAGTCCAAGATATTATCCCCGCTTGTGGGGCTGTCGACCAGCTGGTCCAAGGCATTTGCATTGACGAAATCAAGGAATGTCTGGGCATTTGTGTTTTGGCATGAGTAGTTCTTCCAATCTATGATTGGATAGTTAAAGTCACCCAGGATCAGGGTAAAGCTTTGAATCTTGATAGATTTGAAGAGGTCCTGATAGGTGGAGTGGGCATCTTGAGTCAAAGTCGGGGGCCTGTAGCTTGCTATGATTTGAATAGGGGCATTGTCAATGGTTAACTGCACCTGGAGTGTCTCCTGTGCATCATACTGTTTGACCAGCCTGGAGGTGTGCATGTCTTTAATATATATTGAAACTCCACCTCCTTTTAGTTTGCTGACCAAGGTTTGGGGTGTGAATGTATGATAGGATGCATAACCTGGTATGGCTGGGGAGCTCTCTGTAGCTTTGAACCATGTTTCTGTGACTGTACAGATGTCAGCATCTTCTAGGGATAAGAATGCTTGCAATGAGTGCAGTTTCATGTTTAGAGTCCTAGTGTTTAGCAGCATGACCTTTAATTTGCATTTTGATGAAATGTTCATGTTTGTAGTTATGACCTTATGGTATTGCCTAAAAAAGGCACTATGGGGGAGGCAAAAAGCCTTTGCCAGAAGCCTGAAGCCCAAGGGAACAAGATGGAGGCCATCTCTGGCAAATCATCGTGGTCTGTCAATCATGTCTTCTCAGGCTGTCAGGTACCAGATCCCCTTGGAATGACACCAGAAACTGTCAATTGTTAAAGTCAATCATTTTCTGTTTGTAGTGAGGCATCTTTCTGGGTGGCAGTAGAATACAGCTTAAGGCTAGGGACATACCAGGCTGGGACACACATTCAGCAAGCTCAATCATGTCCCTCATGTTATAGTCCAGGGAGGTACGTCTCAAGTCATTCACGCCAACATGGATTATGAGTCATAACAGTACTTGTTGTTGAGAGACTTCAGTGCATTTGTAATAGGGTAGATTCTGGCACCTGACAAGCAACTAACCGTGACTTTCTCCTTATCCAGTCTGGTGAGGCGCACATCTATGTGTCTCACAATGCAGTCTCCTATGACTAATATGTTGGGTTTGTGGTTAGGCCTTAGTGGCTGTGAGACACAGGTGTGTGGACTATGTGCAGTGGTTGGTGTGGTGGGCTGTGGAGTTCGTGTGTGGTTTTGCCTCAGAGGTCTCTTTTGTTTGGGTATATTTTTGCTGAGAACCTCCGCATATGTGGGTCTGTATTGTGAAGGTGTGGGTGGTGTTTGAGATGTGGTGTTTGTGTTGACAACCTTGTCAGTGCCAGATATACTGGCTTGTGAGAGAGAGAGAACATAGACTCTAGGTTCTTAATGTAATTGCATCTCTCACAAATTGTGTTCCTAGGTGGTAGTAGTACAGGGTTTTCCATGTATATGAGGCAGTTGCTACACTGTCTCAGGATGCCCATTTCAACCAGACTGGTAGGAGAAATCATAGGAAATTGCCCATCCATATTTGTCAGAATCTGAGTGAGAGAGGCCAGAGAGAGCTAAGGGGGTAAAGGGTAGAAGGTCTAAGATGATTACTACTAGGTGATCACACAAGTGCTACTAAGGGAAAATTTGCAGCTGGAATACATCACAATGGGTTAAAATCAGTGCAGCTATGGTGCATAACATGCAAACAATCCCAAAGCAGCTCAAACACAGGGTTTAAATACCACAAAAAATAGAAGATTCTAGTAACACAGAAATCTAGCCAATCCTGCTAGTCTCTGCTGTCTTTACTAATCAGCTTGTGCCAGACAAGGTCCAGGCAGCCCTGCCACTCTCACTAACAGAGAAGATAGGCCCCTACCAACACAAGATGGCTGCCAGATATACAGAAGACAAACCCATGATGGCTGCCAGGAACACAGAAGGCAAAAACAAACAGCTCTGGATGCAGCAAACCTGTATCCAGACTATGCTACTCAATTAAAGAGTTAAGAACACAGCAAAACTCACAGAGAAGCACAGATTAACCACTTACAGACAAAAACAGAACTTGCAGTATGGAACAATACAGTTAAGCAGTAATGCAATACAGTAAAATGCAGTTAAACTAATGAATTGCAGTAAATAGAAATAAAACACAGTTAAACAGTAATGAAATGCAGTTAATCTGTAAATTGCTTTAAAACAGTGCAAATGTGATAAATTAGCTATAAGGCACATATAAAAATAATAGGCAAGTGCAAATACAATACAGTAAGTGAAAATAAATTAAAAAAGCACTTAGATTAGTCTTGGAGCCTCAGGAATTTTGTAAAACGTTCCAGAAATGATGCGCCTCAGCAGAGCCTGGTTCAAAGAAGCCCAAACTAACTCAAACGCAGGGTTTATATACCACAAAAATAGAAGATTCTAGTAACACAGACATTTAGCCAATCCTGCTAGCCCCTGCATTCTTTATCAATTATTATCAATCTACCTGGTTAAGTAGGCATGACCTGCCCTTGACAAAACTACATTGGGTTGGTTCCAGAGCCTGAAGGTTTCATATGTCATTTTGACCATTTACATGATACTTATTTCTATGGCTTTGCATATGAGTCTATTGAGACTTATGGATCTGTAGTTTCTAGTGTCTTTGTGCAGAAGAATTGACAATCCGGTGCAGGGAGTTTGTTTTTACAAAATCCAGGAATCTCTTTGCCTGCAGTTTTGGTAGTGTACATGATTGCCAGTTAAAAGTAAGGTAATTAAAGTCACCCATAAATATGGCATTGGGTTGGAAGGTGACTGTTTCCAATAAGTTTAAATATGTGTTACCCAATAAGTTTAAATACATGTTACGGGTTTCCTGGGTCATAGACGGGGACCTATACTTTGCAAGGAAGTAGTATTGGATTTGGCCTATGGTGCTTTGAACATGGAGAAGCTAAAGTGCACTGTCCTTTTTGACTAGTCTTAAGGTATATCTATTTTTTTATGTAAACTGAAACACCTCCATCTTCAGTCCCTGTCTGTGTAGTAGCTGGTCTAAATGTGAGGAAGGCATTATAGCCTTGCACTGCTGGTGTGCTCTCTGTGGCTTTAATCTATGTATCAGTGACCGCACAGACATCAGCATTCTCTAGGGTGAGGACAGATAGTATGGAATGGAGTTTTTCTGTTTAGACTCTTAGCATTGGGCAGTAACACCTTTAGATTTTCTTGGTTTTGATTTGCTATGTCAAAAGTACTTTCAGTTTGGCATTTCCTAAAAAAGACACTACAGGGGAGGACAATGTTTTAGCTAATATTCAAAAGTCTAGAGGGGGAGAGGTGTAGACCATCCCTGGCAAAGCAGCATGGTCTGTTAAAATCTCTTCCATGCTGACAAATATTTCCCCCTTTAGAATGACATCAGAAGCTAAGCCAATTATTAAAGTCAGTTGTCTTCTGTTCGTATTGTGGCATCAACCTTGGAGATGGTAAATTGCTGCTCGATTCATGCCAGCCTGGGACACGTATTTCGAGATTTCTATGATGTCTGTCTTCATATAGTGTAGAGAGGTATTTCTCAGGTCATTCATACCAACATGGACTACTACTGACCCACTGACTATTACTGAGTCATACTGGTACCTGTGGTCCAATGACCTGAGTATGTACATAATGTGGGGGATCCTGGCCCCTGATAAGCAACTCACTGTAACTTTCTCCTTACTCAGCCTGGTAAAAGAGACATCACCGTGTCTCAAAATGGAGTCTCCAATGAACAGAATGTTGGACTTTGGTGACTTGCCTTATGGGTTTAGAAGTAAAGGCTCCATGAGATGTGGCTGTATGTAACGATGAGGGTGTTCTTTTGAAGCAGTGCATTAAAGCTGCTGAGGGTATTTGTTATGGGTACTTAATCTAGGAGCAGTTTGGAGTTTAGAAAGGCTACATTTAAATGCTTCAGCATATGTGGGTCTGTGTGTCTGCTTTGAGTTCTGTGTGAAGGGTGCACCATGTGTTCTACTGCCAACCTGCCTTTATGCGAGAGCTCTTCCTCCAGTGACATTGTGTCGAATACCTAAAGATCAATCTGGTAATATTGAAATCCAAAAACCGCGAACGGACGATTTTACGCAGGGAAAGAATTCCCTTGGCCCTTATGTGGATTATGCCCTTTTGTCCAATGTAGAGTGATCTCGGAGTTGGTATATTTAGTTAGGGGGTGTGTGGGGGGCAAAGCCCCCCATTCCATGGGTGTGGGGGGCAAAGCCCCCCCCACTTGATTTGAGTTTAAAAGTTTTTTTTGTTTATATGGCTTTGCCTGAATGAAATCAGCCGTTCACGGTTTTTGAATTTCGTTATTACCAGATCGATCTTTAAGTATTCCAGTGACTAAAGTTTCAATTTGGTGATATAGACCTGGCAACAGGCCCTTTTTTACTGATTAGATGTTTGATGTGAGAATATAAAGTAATGTCAGGAGTATCTGGTTTGTAACTCTGGGGGCAGTGCTTGTCACTTCAACTAGTCGTGTGCAACTATGTATTGGTGAAGCAGCAAGAGTGCTTTTACAGGAAAAAAATATCAACTCAAGGCATCTGTACAGGGGACTGCCAAACACCTGAAGGAAAACTAATAAATAGACCCTGATGATTTATGGATGAAGTATATTCTTCTTGTGTTTTTTGCACATTCAGTTGCTGTCTAATTTCTGTATTTTGGTTTGGTTTCCATTCCATCTTGACACTGTGTATTTCTACTAAACTAACCAGGGAAGTCACCTTAGATTTGTTGTCTTCATGTTTCAGAACTTCACTATATTTGGATTTGATGAGGTTAATAGATACGTATGCAGTCCTACATTTGAAGATATATACATGTAATCAATTTCAAGGAGGCCCACACCTCCTTCAGAATGAGGAGCATATAATCTTGGTATACACAGATTTTTATATACTATTATTTGATAAATGTGAAGCATTTATTGCTTTTTTCATTTGTTTTTCTGTCCAAATAATCTAATACCTATTGGGGCCAGTCAGTCTCCCCAAAACTGTAAGTTAGAACAGGAAAAGCAAATTGGTTTAGAGCTTGGATGTCAGGGCTGTTTTGAATATTAATTTTAATCTTCTAAAATATTCCTTGTTGTCCTTTGTTTGCATTTGTTCATGTTTTATTGTCAATCCTTCACCAATTCCCAAATAATTATACATTCCCTTCCTTTATATCACATTCCTGTCCCACGTTAATATTTTCTTGGTGCTGCAGCTTTCCTGCTTTAAATGTTGTTTTGCATATTTATTAAGACCAAATTACATTCATATATAATCTGGGAAAGTTGTATCTACTTTTAGTTCTTTATCTGATGAATTATACAGCTTTAAATCATCCACAAAAGCAAGATGAGAAGTCTTTACACTTTGTTTTCTGGGAGCCAAATTGTAACCATTACGTAATCTGTTAAGTAGACAGTTTAATGGATTAAGGGCAAGACAAAAGAGCAGTAGTGGCAGAATCACCCTGGTGTATCTCCTTTGAGTTTTTATCCCTGGGATAATATTTTAACCTTTATCATGGCTGCAAAGGGGTTTGCCATTGTTTCAATGCAAAGTGTATCTTATACATTTGTAAACATTCCTTTATCCATGAAAGTGGGATGCCGTCAAATGTTTTGATGTAATCTATCCATGCCATACTAGGATTTTCCCCTTTTTACAATTCCCCATTATGACTTTAACAACAAATAATCCTTTGTTCCACATGATTTTCTTTTGTTACCCATCTGTTCTATTACCATAATTGAGTTTTCTTCTAGATGACTATAAATTCTGTTGGTATATGTTCCAGTATATAGTTTATACATTGTCGGAAGGCAAGTTATTAGTCTATAGTTTTTAGGATATCTTGCAGATTCACTCTTAAGGAGGAGTATCATTTTAACTCTCATTAACCAAGTTGGTGTCTGTTCAGGATGCACATATAAGTATTTCTTACTCAGTGCTAATTCTTCATGTAAAGGTGTTAATATGTTTAGCTAGAAGTTAGGTACTGCATCTTGGCCTGGGATTTTCCGTTTAGGAGTTTTGCTTAATTTTGTTTCAATTTCTCTGGCCGTTCCTTTATCTCATTTCATGTCATGTACATTTGAACTTCTTAATGTTTATTTTACTTTTTCTATCCATTCAGCATATTTGTTATGTTCCACAGGATCTTCATAGATATTTCTCCAAAATGTGTCTATGTCTTCTTTTTTTGGTGGTGTTTCTATTCCTTTTGCGTTATTTCCAAATTCTCTATAAAACTTTTTTGTGTCATCAATGAACTGCTTATTTTGCACTTTTCCTTTATATTTATCTGCATATCTTCTAAGTTTTTCTGCCTGTGCTGATATCTTTAGTTTATTATTTGCAATAGTGTACACTAGATTCTAGTTGGCTCTGATAGTGTGCATCACTCTTATGTCTGTCTTTCTAAGTCTTTTTGTTGACCTGTTCTTTCTTCTTCTTTACTTTTCTAACAGTGACACTTCTTGTCTTAATTGATGGATTGGGTGTCTGTGAGGATCTGGCCCGAGTAAAGACAAATACGCAGGTATGCCTCTTGTTGTGGTCGGCACTGTGGCATCAGTGGTGATCTGTTACAGCTGTTGTATGGAATATTTGTGTTCAACCATTGCTACAGAAACAGGTAGAAGATGGAAAATTTCATACTAGCATAGGCAGAAGTGTTCCTGCAGATTCTGTGTGAGCATGGCTGATGGATTGCCAACACAGATAAGACTGATATGTTTTTTTCAGGAGCATATGTAGAAGGACCGATTGATAGATGTGAATGCCATTGGTGTCTACAACAGATATGCATGCAAGGCTACTAACCTGAAGCTATTGCATGAGAGAGCATGGCCACAGCAAGAGGTCCACTGTCACACACCAGTCTCACTAACACTAATGAAGAGTTCCTGATGTCCCCATCAGGGGACAGATAGGACCTTGATATCTGATGGAAGCCTGGATGTGGGAGCTGAACTGATGCAACAGCTTGTGTCTCTGTCAGTACTGCACAAGCTGGTAGTACCATGAGACACTAGCAATGTTTAGTGGAACACTACATTTGTGGGCTTGCTGTATATCTCTCCCACAGGCACATCCAGGATGTAAAAACTGCAGTATACACAGATGGTATATATGTATTCATTCTATGTTTCATATGGGATCTAAAATACTGTAGTAGCATTGGGATGTGAATTTGTTACATATCTGCAGTTGTACACATTTGTGTTTCTCTGTCTGCTTTTAGAGGTGCAATAGTTGTCGGTTCAGCCATAACAGATATGTACTTGCTTTATTTCATTGCTCCAATGGTGCCTGACAATGATGGCAGCTTATGCATGACACGATAGGATAGCACAGTGCCACTGTCAAAATGGTTACATTGAGAACCTAACTCCTACATCTATTGACAGCTGTATTGGGTCAAAAACTCAGCCCTGAGTCTCAGCTAAATATGGAGGGACAGGCCAGCCTGACATGTGGCACATGGTCAGCACCTGCCCATGGCATAGCAGTGAGCAGATGTGTCACAGCAGAGTATGGCAACAGGAACAAGGAGTGGCATGCCCATAGACATGTCTGCCATGACTCCCAGCCAGTGGTTGACACACATGTCACATTGGGCAAAAATCAATGGATATGCACATTAGTGATCCTCCAGAAGCAGATGCTATCAGTGCAAGTCAGAAAGGAATGACAGAGTGCATGGCAAATATGATGGTACACAAAGGCATGCAACAACTGCAAATAGCTATAGCTCATAGGGAGATAAACATACACTTGCTGAGGTCATAAGACATGAACATTTCAGCTCTTGCTTCAGTCATATGAAAACATGTCTATCTCTGCCATGGCCTTCATCCTACCTATAGCTATGACTCCTCTGTCTTCACAGTAGGTATGACCCAAAGGGTAGGTTTCCCAAGGTCATCAGAGCACCACATTATCACTGTCAAACACTGGTGGTGAGCATGCAGTGGCACAATGGAGCCACCTGTATGGAAATAGCCATTGTGACAGTTCCCCTCATCACATGGAGAGGCAGACATAGTCCTAGAGTTCCATATCATCCTTAACAGCAGGTGTTGCTGGCAGTGCCTTTCCACCAATGGGCTGCTTCAGTGGCCAAGGCTGTCTATAGTCTGCATTAGCCCCTCATAAAGCCACACCCTCCTGCCAGGTACAAGCCCATGCAATGATCCACTAAAGCTGTGTCCTCCTTTACAAGCACTTTGCAACCATCCAGAGCATCTGGCCACCTCCTCCTCAGGCAGCCCCCCCCTTATTTCACATTTTACCCATGTTCCTCTATATCTTAGCCATGTAAAACACCTACTCCTCTACATTACCTTGTCATTTCTTCTCCATTTATGTAGCCATTGCTGCTACCTGTTACTGTGCCTCATTCCACCTGTGCAAATGATGACAACTATGCCCTACCTACATCTCTGAGATGTAGGGGATAATGTCTGATGCATGGGAGGGCCAGTCAATGCACTTACTATATAGCATGGGTGTATACTGCATGCATTAGTTTTAATCTTTCTTGTCTTTATTCTTGTTCATAGCTGGGAACTGGATACTGCCTCTTCACGAGTGCTGCAGAATATTGCACTCACCTCCTGTAGCCAGTAGTAGTCCTCACCCAGCAAATACTTTGCTGGTGGCTCTGGTCTGCCTTGATTAGTGATATGTAATGTTTTTTATTTGACATATCAAAATAGCACACCTTGAGCAACACCATGTTGTGCAGGCTTCCTGAACAAAGTCTAGGCAATAGAAACATGCTTTCAAAAATCCAAACACATGCTGGATGACGTTTTGATGATGTTTTGGGTTTGTAACAGTGCTGAGTTATCTAACATCTCAGCCATGGTCTAAAAGGCACATATTAGATTCATGTGCCATGGCTCAAGGGTGTATCTGGTTTCACCAATAAGATGTCCCTGTGAAAATCACCTCAAATTAATTACTGATATAAGCTGGATATTTGCCATATACAGAAATCATAGGAACTGCCTTGATGGCACACATACACATTGTTGAATGTACCTTGTGCATTGCACACCATTTGGCAGTTGATGAAGTGAAAATCATCCTGGTTGATGTACCATTAGCCAGGTGGGCCATGCAGGGCCTTGATTGCAAAATGGGGACAGTCAATGACCCATAGAACCTCAAGAAAATGGGCTGCTTCATAGAATATCTACATAGCGGTGTTTCTCTTCTCTGCTCTGTGGGAATTATGCACACACCTCCACATGCTAAAGCATAACATCAAGGAACAGGTATAGTATTCTTGAGGCAGATGTCTGAGAAACACCTACCATGCCACTGATAGTCAATAAAAGTTGCCCCTCAGTAAGGCTGATCAGCATTATACATACCTTAGTGTTCATAGGGAACAGTGTGCCACACATTTCCTTGGATTCCATGTGAGGATGGCACATGTCTACTAGCTCCTGTATGATGCCTCTGGCCAAACGGTAGCATTTAATAATATCCTTCACAGTCATGAAGGTGTTGGTAGGTTAGGTGCAGTCATATCCATCTGTAATGTGGAGGTCAGCAGCGTGCAGCATTGCTGACACTGGCTGCAAGAACAGACCCTAACACATGCTGTTCAACTACTACAGATATTATTATTAGCATCTTAATTCAGTAATGTCTTGATGTTCACTGAGAAATGATGGTATACAAACTCTCTGTGGTATTATTTTTGAATTGTGCCTACATGCTGTGTGTCCTCATTTGCATTTGCAATTGCTCTCATTTCCATAATGCTGCTCATTTGCATGTCATTATACAGTTATTTGCATATGATGTTGGCCATGCTATTTTCCTGGATATCTGAATCATCCCCATCCTACACATCAGTGCTCATTGTGCTATTTCACATAATGCACTGTGCTAATTTTTTCTAATGATTTCTAAATCCTAATCCTAATATTTTTATACAGCTTCATTGTAAATGCAGTTCTGTCACTAAGACAGGTAGTACTGCCACTGATGAATATGAAGTAACTTATCAGTGATCTTCAGAATATGTAGTTGATTTTGAGATTGTGAAAAGTATTTAATGCAAAAATGTCAATGGTGTACATTGCGCATTGCTCAGTTCCACTTAATTATGGTTTGTGCGAGTTTGTGCAATGTTAAGCAATCCGGTGCTTTTTTGAAAGTTACAGTCTGATGTGTAAGGGTGGGAATGCAGCCTGAATAAAGGCCATTAGGTGGGAATTTCACACCATTCATTGGAGTTTTCACTTGGATGTTGATATGCCTGGTGGTGTTCGAGAAGGAGCGCCCTTTTGGGTACAGAGGTGGGGTGTGCAGGACTCCAAAGTGCTTGTTGGACTCCTGGTGAAGAACTATGAACTCAGGCTGCTGCAAAGTGATTACCAGGGCTCAGAATGTAAGTCTGAGGACTGGGATCAGTTGGCTAGGAAACTTGCCAATGCTACTGGTATCCCCACACTGGTGAGCAGTGTCATCACCACTATGATGACCTGAGGGGTAGGAGGAGGTGAACCTTGGACACCTGGATCCAAGAAGCTATGGCTGGGCAGACCCCACATATATGTAAGTATGTTTGGTAGTACTGAATAAATATACAAGCTGAATATGTGCAAAACTGGCATGCATAATGGTTTGCTTTTCTTTCAACAGCTATTGAAGAGAGAGCTCACAATATCCAGCCCCATGCAGGCACATAGCCAGGATGAGGTGAGAATGTGGTGAGTAGGGAAACATCAAAGTAATAGGTTAATGCATAACATAATTTTACAATAAATTATTTACAGAGTTTGCAGACTTAACAGTCAGGTATGACATACCTGGGACATCTAACATGTTTAGCAATGTGTCACTGCCTACCTGACATGGTAAAGCAAGTTAAATCAAGTAAACATATAGCACTGTGTAGTATAGCTTCCAAACATCATTTCATGTTGGGGTCTACCCAGATTAAGAGCGACTCATCTAGTCTGCTAATTGTCTGAAATATGCTGTAGGTTGCACTCAATTAATAGACAGGCTATATGGCTTATTTATTAGAAGTGTTGCACAGCTATCCATGGTCTACTTGGAAGGCTTAAAGCAACATTGATCAATACATTTTAAAGGGTGATGATGTTTTGATATGTACTGTTTTCAAATAAATTGTGCTCCCTATTCCTGTATTCACTGCATGTGTGTTCTAATCTGACACCAGTCAACTGTTAAATGCAAATGAATAAAGACTGCAAAAAATACTGTCTGAAATAACTGTAGTGCAATACCCAGAGTAAGGTTCAAGCCTGTGTTCGGCCCACTTTGATTGAAATAATGCTGTATATTCCATCCAGTCAAGTTAAAAGGTATATTAGTAAGGTACCTAAAGTCCTGGGCTGCTATCATGTGTCTACATGACAGATTTTAAGGAACATTATCAATAAAGTTTAGAACAGGATTGTGCTTTGATAAGTACCCTTTTCAAATAAGTGTGCATTATTCCTGTGTTCCTTGCATGTGTGTTCTAATCTGACACCAATCAACTGTTAAATGTAAAGGAATAAAGACTGCAGAAAAAACTGTTTGAAATAACTGCAGTGCAATACACAGTAAGGTTCAAGCCTGTGTACTGGCCATTTTGTCTGCAATAATGCTATATATCCCACCAGCCAAGGAACAAGGTATATGGATAAGGTAGCTGAAGTCCTGGGCAGCTATCCAGGTGTATAAATGCCAGATTTTAAGGAATATTATCAATAAAGTTTAAAATAGGATTGTACTCTGATATGTAATCTTCTCAAATAAGTGTGAATTATTCCTGTATTCACTTAATGTGTGTTCTAATATGACACCAGTTAACTCTTAAATGAAGTGCACACTTTTTCTGTAGTCACAGCTTGTGGGTTATAGTCTCATGGCAGCCAGCTAACAAATGACCAACTGTCTAGTCTGCTTAGTGTACATGAACATGCCTCTCAACTACCATGATTTTCAGAATATAATGACTAGTGCCTCATATGTCTGGTCCTTGATTAGCAGATATATGACATTACTTTGAATGGAATTTATTAGCAAATCTGTTATCAGAACACCTTGCTACTAATTTATGAGCTCACTATGTACAAATGTTCCCTGTAGTTGTGTCTCTGTACCATCATGTGTTAGAGATTGGCCCATACTGTCCCATGCAAACAGGTTGAGCGCTATGTATACACAACTTCATCTATACAATAGTTGCAGTCACCGTACTCACAACTGAAATTGTACGTATGTAGAAGTATGTAGTAGTAGTCTGTGAAGTAATATTACCTGCAAAGTTTCAAATGGTATTTTTCTCTCTCATACCCCACCACTTCTCTTCTTTAATTTATTAATGTCATTTATTATTATGATTTGATATTAATATATATTTTTGTAACTACCTCTTATGTTGGCCTTATGTACAATTTCATATTGCTTTGCTGTTAAAATACTTTTATTTACCTTATTTATTGTTGTGTTCCTCACTAAATTATTTTCTATTTCTTTTGATTAATCATTATCTTCTATTATCTTAATACTAACATTTTTTGGTTATGTTTATTTTTACCCTATGTTTATATTTATTTTCTACAGAGCGACAAGGTAGGCTGCTTCCTGATGATCCACCTACCTTGTCTCCCCCAGGCATGGCACCAGGGCCCAGCATGTCTGGACTGCAGCCTGATGATGCTCCTCTGCTGCCCCTACACTACCTGCACTGTTAGGTAGTTTTGCCCTACAGGCTGGGGGTGGTCCCCCCTCTGGAAGTGGAAGTGGAGGGGATCATTATGTTACCCATGAGGAACTACCAGGTATAGTGCATAGGTTGCTGCACTGCATTGTCTGAGCATGCTTACACCAGATGGACAACATGCTGTCCATTCTGGTGGGATAGCCTCACCTCAAGTGCCAGGGTTGACCACTGCCTCCTCTGGTGCAATGATGGATGAGGTGCTGTCAGTGCCATGGGTGAGGACTTCAATCACACTGCTACCATGTCTGACGTTCATGTTACAGGAATACCACAACACACTCACCATCCAAGGTGTTCACCCCTTCTTGTGTCACACACCAACCATGTTTGCTGTCTTGTCTGTCTGCAAAACCTTCCTCATTTTCCCAACTTACCTCCCCCACACATACCTATGTCCCTTCCCCAACAATCCACTCTCACCTAAAAAAAAAATGGGCACCTGTCCCACAAAAAAAGTATCATCCCATACATACACACTTAATTTGGTCCAATTGGCTTGACAATGAACTTATGTTGTTCTAACTCCTCTCTGGGGGTGACAGTCCAAATTCATCTAAAAAATTTGTGAAAATGCACAGCTGTTGCTGTTCAAGAAATGGATAGCTATGATTCTTTCCTACACCTGTCCTGTAAATACCTACCTGCCTTTGACTATGCTTTCCCTCCTGCTTGTACCCCATTTCACCATTGTCCTATCTCCCCATTTTTCTTTTGTTTAAAGATGTTTTGCATAATGTGACACAGCATGCCACATTGCTTTGCATATGCTTTTGAAAAAAATATTAATAATGTTTTAAAAGTACACCTGTGTCCTATTTTGAACTCAGGACCATCATACCTGCAAAACAATGGATCACCCCCCCAACCCAAACAGCTGCTAATTAACACATATTTTAATCAAAACATAGTAATGTTGAAGTTCCCATCATTAAGCTGGTTTAAGCGATGCTGTGCATCGTGCCGCATCACGCAAACCAGCTAAAAGGTTAATAGAAAATAGTACTGTAATTGGTACTCTAGTACAGAAATACACAACTATAAAGTCATACACATAAGAATAAATGTAAGTGAGGAATCTAATAGTAGGTAACCCTACAATTATATGTACAACATGTAAACATACACTTGCTAAAATATTGATGTAAAAATAGGATTTTAACTGGGGCTCTGGTAGAGAAATACAGCACTCTAAAGCCATACACATGATAATAGATGTAAGTGTGCTATGTAACAGCAGATAACTGTGGGATGATATCTACAACATGTAAAAATGCACATTTTATAGCAGTGGCTCTGTAGCTCAGTCTGTAAAATGCATTGAGAACATTACCTTTTGGTACTCATGGTCCTGGGTTCAACTACAGCTGTGTATAGCATTGGAAATACATGTATGTGGACATCAACATTATAAATTGTGATATGTCTGTATGTCTCATTACCTATTTATCCACCCAAAGCAGTACAGATGGAATGTCTGCATCTAAATGACAGAAGTCAAAGGCCTACAGATAGGACTACTATTAACTAGTCCCAGTACAACACTACAAAGTGCAGAGAATGTCAGGCCATGCATTAGCTTGAATTCCCAGAGGATGTTGAAGTGTGTACTGAAATTGTGGCCCAATAATATCAGACTGCAACCCACAATGATTTGCTAGTGATATTACAGACAACCACAGCTGCACAAGTAACATTCATATATGGAGGTTGTGCTAGATGCAAGGGTTGCCAGCACACATTTAAGAGAGGACTACCATGACATAACACATGACATAATGGTTAATGTACTGCCTTACCTTTTTCGAGCACACAACAACCCTTTTGCCTTTTATTGTATTAATAATACCATTGGCTAACATAATTACCTTAAACACATGCTTAATTTCCAGTGGGATGGGTACCCTCAATCTGGCTCACCCTCTACAACAAGGCTGCCACAGGTCACACACTTACTCTTAAAGCTTGTTGTCCTGCAAAGTGCTCACCCTCTCTGTCTATGCATATTGCCTGCAGCATCAGCTTCAGCTTTGGCCTGTAGCACATTTGTATGTAAAAGGTAGCTGCTACAAACATTCTCTGTTTAATTATGTAGTACATTTACCCCAGTAATTTCCACTACAATATATGAGAAACAAGTTGCAATCTACATTGAGGCCTTATATCTTATTCAGTGGTGGCATGGGGTTGGCTGATTATACCCTAAGTTAGCTGTGTTGGTTGCAATTAGTATTTCAGAAGCACAGATGAATTAAGAGGCAATCACTTGCTAATGAGAATCATGTTAAAGGCAAGCAGCTAGCTAGGGGAACCATTGTGTATGAGAGATACTTCACAGGGTGAACTTGTTGGCACAATTTAATATACCTGTACCTATCAACAGAGGAGTATTGAACTCCATCAGGTATGTAACCATTTTGTTTTCAGCATGATGCATACATTTGAATATACTTAAGGGGAATGGGGATTACATCATTAAGCCTTTCTTAGAACTGTATTGATGACATGTCATCGATCTCCAGATTTGTAACACCTACAGAGGAACTGCAGTACATTAAGGGTAGAATGCTTTTTGTTAATTTGGTACACCAGTCTCCTGGAAATGTTCCTTGATAGTGGTTGTAACAGTACACTGCTATTTGTTTGGCACTGTTGTTTTTATATATTATAGGAGGGGGGGGGGTTACCCCTAGGGGCTACACTACAATGGACTCCTGTGTTGAATGTGTGATCATACATCAGTGTCTGTCATGGCACGAACGGGAATAGCTGAATATTGCTACTATCCTAATTGCATCTACACCCTTAGTATGTTTATGTTTGCACACTGTGGAATATGAGATGTGTAATCAAGCAATGAATACTAATATCCATCCATTATTGCTGTATTTCTACACTATGTAGAAATACAGCAATAACGGATGGATATCAGTATTGCTGTAGAAATAGAGCAATACTGATATCCATTCATTATTGCCTTATTTCTACATAGTGTACTCCTATGTATGTGATCCTGACGTGTTCCCATTTTGTTGTCTTTCAGGAAAGATATATCCCCAATGCTGTGGCCCTTTTACAGATGCTGAAAATTATATCATCCTAGAAGCCTTGCATCAACACCATCAACTCCTGCTGTCCAGGGGGAGGCCAAACAGGGAAGAGTGAGCAGTATTGTGGGCTGACCTGGTCCACAATGTGAATGCTATCCATCACCAGAGCAGGACATATCAGCAGGTGTGACACCATGCCACCAATATGATCAACGCCACATGCAGAGGAGCAGCAGACATGGCCAGGGATCGTAGTGTTACTGGTGGAGGGCTTGTGACAGAACAACCACTGTCAGCCACTGAGGAATTGTTGGCAAACCTAGGAAAACAGGACAGATCCCTGGCCTCCATCACATGGTATGTCATGGATGTCGGTGCCACTATTGCCATGCAAGAGGAGTGTTCAAGTATGCTTAGGTGGATCAGCAGTGAAATACTGTAGTATTCAGTGTGTCAGAGTGCACATATTTTTACATGGGTGTCAGGTGTTTGTTTCTGGGGGGGGGGGGGGGTTAGCTGCAGTTTAAATTTCATGCTCAGATTTTGACCAACATACAAATTAACATAGTAGCAACTGTAAACGTGAGATATGTGGATGTATTACCCTGCTATAGTGCAATATGTGGTGATGTTTACAGTACCTTTCCCTCAAATTTTCACAGGACCATCTGTAATCGGACGAGGCCATGCTCCTCCTCCTGGCAAGTACAACACTGTTTTGTTAGAGATGTAGATTTAGTGCAATGTATTCACTAAAGTGTCATCCCAGGCCTGTTGGATGGATTGATGCACTGTCTGTATGACTGCCAACTGCACAAATATTTTCTGACTGTACACAGTTTAGTGTCAAACCTATGCCATGTAGGTGTGACCACACTGATAGATTTGACAGTATTACGAACAAACTAGGCAAAAGGAAAACCAAGGAAGTTAGGAACTTCCATTAGGAAGTCAAGCTCATTTAAAGCATGTTTTATAACTACTTTTAGTAATGACAGTGAACAGTTGAAGTAAATTCTTTATAAGAACTGGAGCTTTTTATACAAGGACAACTTTTTAATTGATCAAATAGGACAGTCACCGAAGATTGTCTATAGAAGAGGCATTAACTTGAAAAGTTTTTTTGGATCTAAAACTACTAAGCTTAGCTCGAGATTAAACAGAACTTTTACATGTGGGGCTTGCAGGATGTGCAGGTATATTAAAACAGGTAATTCCTTTAGAGTAAATGACATTGATAAATATTATATTAATCATAAATTAAACTGTGACTCTAAGAGTATTATCTACCTAGCTACATGTAATTTATGCCCTACGTTTTACATAGGAAAAACGGACAAGAAGTTCCGTGACAGACTTTACGAACATTTATATGCAATCAACAAAAATTGGGATTATTGTCCAGTACTAGCTGTCAGCTGTTGGTTTTCCTTTTCATTTGGTGTGTTGTAGATTTGACAGTATTGTCAGGACATTACAGATTGCCATATGTGTCACCTGTGCAGAGTTTTACCAAATGTCAACAGTGTTCATTACTGTTGCTCATGAGATTCTTGTTTACAGAGCTTTTATTTACAAGCAACTATAGATGTTAAAAAATAATGTCCTCATGTCCTACTATATGAGGTTGGAGGTTAAACAGGTCTGTAATAGTGACAGGAGTATATACAGCTTAACATATATTGTAACATAGTACTACAGAGCATAGTAGTGCAGGCATTAATGTAATGCTTTTCCTTTTTTATTACAGGTGACCAGGGGGATTGGTCTCTGTCCCCTTCACAACCTGATGTCAGTGTCTCTTCAGACTCTCATAATGATGGTGGCCAAAGTGAGGCACAGGTGGGGACTGCAGGGCCTGAATCTGTCCCAGAGGTTTACATCCTGCTTTTGGCTTCATTATCACCGTACACAATTAATATGCCTAGTCATACCCAGTCCCCAGATGCCAAAGATATTGGAGAGTAAGTGGGTGGAGACATTGAAAAGGAAAGTATGGCTTCTATGGGTGCAGTGAGTGTTGATACCGGCCATGGTATAAGAGATGGCAATGTTCCATACAGGTGGATTGATAGGGGTGTTCGTAGGAACCATGCTGTCCTTCCACCATCTGTTGCAGGTGTCTCATCATGTGTTACTTGGCATATGTTTTGGATCATCATGGAGGAGCAGGCACATTCTGAAAGGAACTCCAGATGAATGCTCAGAGTAATGGATGCAGCACAGTCTGACATCCGTGACTGCCTCCACCATGTTGCTGATACCCTGGATTGGTTGACTGATGTTGTGGAAAGTCGTTGGTCTGAGACAGATTGCAGACCATATGTCTTGGAATGCACATTTTCTGTGATGGAATGTTTGGTTGGAGTTCAGAGTCGGACTTGTAGCTGTAGGTCAGTAACTGCATCTGCTGAGAATCCAGCTGGCTGTGTACAGTCACAATCCCATAGTGGCAGTACATCCAGTACTCCAGAGGGGAGTGTGCTGTCCACACCAAGATGTGGCAGGCCATGGGCTTGTATTCCTGGGCATTCCCATGGAGGGCACGTTCCCAGCAGACAGCAGTCATCCTCAGGTAGTTGCCCTACTTCTGATCTTGGGCATGGAAGTGCCAGTGCAACTCCTTGCAGAGACAGGGGAAGAGACATTGAACTGTCAGCTCTACCATGCATGGTTCAAAGCTGTACAACATACAGTCATGTAGGGCTAGCACTGAGCTTGACTGTGCTCATGCAGACACTCACACACTGCTGTCATAATCAGGTCACCTACAGACACACATGGCACATTTCCATGGTCCATCTTGCCTGCTTTCCTTCCTAACTCACACATATGCTTTCAACCTATTGGGTCAGCCTAGGCCTCCTGCACCCCCAGACAACACCCTGTGCAAGTGATGATACCTATGCCACATCCTTGTCATCCTTGTCATTGATGCAGGGAAATTAAGCTATGTGTCTAATGGACAGGGTGACTATCTAAATTACTATGCATTTGATTCATCCATTGTTGCCTTTGACATGCCACTTGTACTGGTCACTGACAGATATTGTATGCTGCCATTTGTAATGAGTAAACCACATTATTTTGTGAGCATTACATTGGATGATTTTGTAATGGCTGCATACTTATACAGTGAAAGGTGTATCATGGATCTGTTTATGTTTCAGTTTTAGGACTGTGTAGGACACACTTATGGATACACAGCTACAATAAACCCATAAACATCAGAGCACAGGATGGAATGTCAGCACAGAAGAAGAATGTCTTCAGAAATGTAGAGCAGTATAAGTGCATGGCTCCACAGGCATCCTTATTCTCTGAAAAGGTCTGATACCCTTGATGAGTGTAAGCAAGGTTTCAGAAGCTGACACATCTACAAATTGTGGTGTGGGAGATTGACCATCTACAATTTCCCTGTGTCCATTACAGAGATTTGTCCTAAACCAGTTTTGATTGTCTTGTTCCACATCCCATTGTGTAACTTGCACATGATGTACGTTACAGGGAAAGTGTGCTTCACATGGATGGGGATCCTGTTACATATAGGGTGTAGTGTCTGGGTTACATAATTGTCCTATTTATACCACAGTCAAGGTGTAGTTGTGTAGAACAGGGAATTCTTATGCTAGTTCATTCTTGGATATGTAGGAAGTACTCAGTGGGATCTGACACCTCCCTGTATGGCAGCCATACACCTCCCCTCCAAAGCATGTTGGAGATAGAATACACAGTTATGGTCTTGACACAGTCTACACAGGGCATGTTATGTGCACTATGCACTGGTTTACTGTAGAATTACTGTGGCTGTTACAGGTGTCAGGCATGCCTGTGTAGTTACATAGCAAAGGTGGCATTACACTCAATGATAGGTGTGATTAGAGCCAAATACAGTGTAACAATGACAGTCTTGGATATACATGCCATATATTTCTTTATAGGTTGTACAAAATTGAATGAATTCCCACATTTTACCAACCAGTGAATGTCAAATGCTAAATCACTCTCTGTGTCCGTAAGTCCCTGACTAAGGGGTCAACTGCTGGAGGTGTGCAGACAATATGATATTTTCCAGGGGTGGATGACTTCCAAAAAGATAGTACTGTGCAGTACTTGGCATTTAGTGTTTGTCAATGGCTCTGACAACAACTGAATGTGTGTGCCAGCCCATCCTGGATAACTGTTGGTTCTGTGTGGGCTTCAGTGACAACTCCTAATTTGCAATAATCTGCAAATGTAGTTAGTTAGAGGTCACTGACAGTGGCCATGCCTGCAGAGAAGGGAATGGCTAGAAGGTGTAGTCCCAGGAATGATTTGTGAAGGAAGTCCACGGGTGACTGGCCTCATTATAGAGTTGGACTACCCAATGCTATCTTCCTGGATAATGGCTGTCAGACACTTGGCTATCCACCGGCTGACACACTAGTTTGTAAATAACCTCTACAGTTTTTCAACAATTCCGGATGGCCTAATATTGTCAAATGCCTTGTTAGGCCATGGTATGTGGAGTGAGTCATATTCCCCTCATCCATTGCATAGTTTAGCACTCAGTGAGGTCCACCGGCTAGGGTAGGCATGATCTGCCCTTCACCAAAACAAACTGGGCTTGGTCCAGGGTCTGTAGGTGTACTTCATTGTTACTGTTCATTTCCATTATAATTCTTTTTATGGCTTGAAATATCAGACTACTGATACATCTAGGGACAGTGCTTGTCACTGCATGCTAGTTGTCCTGTGTGCAACTAAGTATTGCAGTTAACTCCATCATGTTTTCTAAGAATCTGTGTCTGTACAGAGCATAGACAAACAATGAAGTGGAAAGTAATACATACACCCTGTGGAGGTAAGGAGGGAGTTTTTACACCGTTCTTCTGCAGTTGACACTACTGAAGCAGTGTGTACTAAAATGACACAATTACCTTGTGAAGAATGCTGAAAACAGGGGAGTCTTCTGAATTGCTAGTGCCTGGCTACTCTAATGCTGGTCTCACACCAACCACTCTCTCCTGGGTTACCATGTTCCTATACTTTTTCAATCAGCAGAAGCAAAACATTAGTACCAACCTCATGATAAGAAGCAGGTCACAGCCTGCATCCACATAGTTGTCCCACATCATGCAAGGCTCAGTAGGTTCATAGGTTCAGACCCTTTTCCAGGTAGATGCCTTGTTTAGCAACCAGAGCAATAATTTGATTTTGCATGTATTATGCCTTGTGTTTTGGGGTTGTTAGAATTTCACTAAGGTACCGACCAGATGGTGATTAGGAGCACAGCTGCAGCATCACAATATAATATTCAATTTCCAGTGACATAGACATCCAAGGCTGCTCGAACAAGCATCACAGTGGCAGTGATCCTTGTTGGTGACAATTTCACAGCAATTCATGCAGCCTGACTTTCAACAGCTTAATGGTGGATATCTGTGTGACACGGATCTGAGGCCTACTGCAGAGGAGTGGCCACCTTTGGCCAAAGTGTCTCCACCTACCACATGTCCTAGGTATGTCATACTGTACATTTATGTAACCAGAACACATGTCTGTGTTCCCACATCATATCACACAACATCCACTTTGCTGTCTGGTTGCTTGACATGCATTATACACTTGCAAGATGAAAGTAATGACTGCAAAGTTGAACAAGTCCTCTGTCAATGCACAGACATCCACATCTTCACTGAAAGGAGTGTCTACAGACAGTGTATTTGAGGCTGTCAATCCCAAGGATGTAGCAGCATGACCCTAACTTTGCTGGAGTTGTACAGTGTCTCATTTTCAGGTATGCTGCTGCGACCATGCCTAATAACAGGATTATGGTTAATCTAAGGGCCACATGCCTGATAAAGCATTGTATTCACTCAATCATGTTATGGCACACTGCCAGATGATTTGTTACCTTAGGGGACCTACATAAAGGTGACAACATGTTATATTTCAGCATCTGTCATGACACTGTCTAACGATGGCCTGCTGTGATGTACACACAAACAAGACTCTATTGCTAATGGCATTATCAATGACTGCTGATGAGATGTGGAAAGTGTCTCCACACCTCTACTCCTATGCCACACAAACAGAACATGCGAGAGATGTGACTATATTACAAACCTTGAGTCCATGCTATCTCACACATCAGTCAGTACATATTACAATGAGCATTTTGCCAACATGCACACCTCACCTCCTGCTCCACCCACACCCATATCACAAATACCTGCATGTGTGGAACTCCTTACCAGACACATATGCAAACAACAGACACCTCAGAAACCCATATGTAAGCTCAGTACACATAATCATACCTCTGGAGAACACAATGCACATGATACCTCATGCACCACTGTCTCAATGGTCCAACACCTGAGGCAAAACACAAAATGAAACCTATTATTCATAGGTGATTACATCATGAGACACATTGATGTCCCTCTCACCAGGCTACATATGGGAAAGGTCACAGTTAGCTGTGTATGAGGTGCCATAATACACCATACCACACATGCACGTAAGTCTGTCAACATCAGGTAATGTTATGATGATGTCATAGTTCCTGATGGTGTGTACAACTTGAGAGATACATCACTGGACTGTATGTAGAGACATGACTGAGTTTAGATACTTTGTGTCTCTGGTGGGTATGCTCATAGCCTTCAGCTGCATTTGTCCTAGGACAACTGCTCAATATATGCAGAAAATTACTGAAGTCAACAATTGCTTTAGCTTTTGCTGTCATTGTAAGGGAATCCACTACATGACTTGCTCAACAGACCTCGATGCTTTGCCAGAGATGGTCTTCATCTGTCACCACTGAGATTTTGTGTACTGGCCAAGGCTGCTGACATCCCCATAGTGCATACTATAGGCACTGTCTCAAGAGAAAACTTTCCAATGAGAAAACAACATCTTCATACAACATCATGGTTATGCTTCTACAAGCTAGGAATGCCAACACTAAACCCCACACATAGGAAGGTGTCCCCACCTTGGAAGTTGCAGACATTTGTGCAGTCACAGACAGCTAGTTCAAGGCTGTGGCCAGAACCACAGCCATACCAGGCTACATGTCCTTCCACATGTCCAGACCTCAAACTGAAAGTGTGCCAGGTAATGCAGGTGGTGTATACATATTCATTAAAGATAGATGCACATCTAGATTGGTTAAACAGTATGATTCCCTGGAGACACTGCAGGTGCTATTTCCTGCTGGAAATGCAACTAACCAAGCCATTGCCAGTTACAGGAATAACACCATGAATCAGGTCACCCTTTGTGCTTATTTGAATTTAGTTGTGTCTATCAAGATACATCACAACACATGGTTTGGGGTGACTTTAGCTACCTACCAACTGTGTTGGTTAGGTGTGCTCAAGCTCATTTGCCCAAAGGTTAGTCCACATCCTTAACTACAATGCCCTCGACCAGTGGCGTGACATGCACATAAAGGGAGCCAACATACTGCATCAGGTGCTTAACAATATGGGTGACCACTGCAGCCCCTTCACTGAGAGGTCCTCTCTGGTGAGATCTGACCACAAACTGGTCTCCTTAAAAGTAAATAAGTATCACACCTATACCCTCCCTCGCAGCAAATATAGTAATAAACATAAAAAAAAGCAAATTACAACCTCCAATGGGATGGTATACATAACTTGACTGCACCTCCTCCCTCAGATGGGACAGGTAAGTATGCAGAGCTCTACACCAATGCTTTATGCAGCACCTGTACAACTGCATAGACTCGGCTGTACCTGACAGGAGGAAAACAAGCTCCTCATGGCACAGACAACCTGCCTGGTGGGCAACATTAGCAGGCTGAACAATAAGAAGTGGACATTGGTGTGTGACAGTTGGAATGACAGACACCCCTAAAATGGAAGCACACCCTCCTCAGCTAAAACAAGCAAAATAGTATTGTTGTGATGTCCTGCAAAAGAAAATATGTGACAAAATATGCCTCCTCCACAAAGGGTGGCCACAACACACAGTGTAGTTACATATGTAACCTAAGAGGAAAGCTCATATTGTTGGGGAACTCGTACTTAATGATACCACATATAATGAGTCTGTATTCATAACTAACCTATTGTCTGGCAGGTTCTGTGACAATTTCACTCCCTTGATCCCACCACACTCATAGCATGACATCCCCACAACCTGTCCCATACCTTCTATATCAACAGAGGAGGTCATAAATGGGCTATTTAAGGAGGAAACACAGCATCTATTGGACCTGCTTACATCCTTGGCTGCTTCGTACATGGGATCCAACAAGGATTACTAACACCTTTGGGAACTCCTTGCAATCATAGTGTAACCACCGGCTGCATCCCAGCTGACTGTAAAATGGCAACTGCTATCCCCTTGCAAGTCATGTGGTGCAACCACTGACCATGGGAACTATAGACCTGTTAGCCTGAGTAGTCATATCTGCCCATGGGGCAAATCATCATGGACCTGATCAGCAAAGATATATGTAATCTACAAACAGTTGACCCTATGCAGTTTGGATTTCTAAAAGGAAGATCATGGCTGTTAAACCTGATGGACATGTATGAGGACCAAGGACCTGGATGATGGGACATCTGTGCATACAATCCCCTGGACTTAGCAAAGTTGTGTGACACTATCCCCCACTTAGGCATCATTGACAAAATCACCCAACTAGGCATCAACAGTAATATTATTATAGGGGTCACTAAGTGGCTCACTGATAGAACACATACTCTAAATAGTTGAATCCAGCTCTAACAGCTGATCTGTAACCAGTGGTGTTCCACAGGGCTCAGTCCTGAGTCCTCTACTGCTTGAAATCAATTTAACCAAAGTACAAGCACAAAGTGTATGTCTGTGGCTGACAATGTTGCTGATGCCTGCAAACTGTGAGCAGTCATAGAATCTCCGAGTTATGGCAAAATCCTACAAGAGGGTCTTCACAAATGCCTCTTGACATACTCATAGTCATAAACTCCATGAAAATATCTATGTAGCATAATTTCTACTATTCTAACACCAATGTTCCTGGTAAGTAGCACTCCAATAGCAATACTTGATGTACACACTCAGGGGTGATAGACCTTGGCACACAGGCCTGGCTACACAGGTTTACACCTAATTTACCTTAGTTCACCATGTCTCCCCAGTGATAAGAAGGGAATCATATCTTGCTCATGTCATAACTGAGGGCACTGTCACCTGAAAATGATGTAGTTATAACCTCCATGTACTCTTCCCTCAGCAGGTCAATATTTGAGTGCAATGGCCATTTTGTCATGTACTTTCCAAGCACTACTGGAAACTGCACACAACACAAATTTTCCTTGCAATGGAACTTCAAGTCTTCAGTATCTGTCCTATGGGGATCATCCAAAATAACTGTCATTGTAGCCTGTGTCATATAGACTACTCAGAGGTAATCTCTGCCTTGCATGTGGGGTAATGTCTAACCCTGTTTTATTGGAAATACTGCATATCTGTAGGTGGAATGGTACACGGATTACTCACTGTAAGAGCATTAACCTTGTATGTGACATTGCTAATACATGCTGGTGGGAGAGGTATGTATACCAGACTTTAACAGACCTTGGAAACAGACTCCCACCTAATGGCAAACAAAGCACCTCATTGGCCCTTGTCAGATGTAATCTGTATGATTGGCTGGATGATTGTCATTTTACCACATGGCTTCTGCCTGTGTCCCTCATGGACAGGGGCAATATGTGCTGATGGTGTAAATAAAGGTAAGAACTTGGGTAGGATTGTAAGGGCTCAAGGGCCATTAGGCTAGTAAGGTTCAATGATCCTATGATTCCATTCACTGATATAAAATGATCTAACTTCCACACACAAACAAACCTGGCTGCATTGAGAATAATACCACTACCAATTAATATTTACAGAACACTGCGCAGCACACACACACTCCAAGTTGGTTGTAAGTAGATCATAACCCTATCTATCTAATGGTATACACTAAAGATGACAGTATTTAACACACGCAACACACCTCAGGTCTACTACTAACATCTCTTTAGGTAATCATATGCTAGAAGACATCAGCAGGCCTTGTTGTGGTCAGGAATTTGGAGGCCCTCATCACCTGCTTCCACCAAAATATTGCAAAACCCTACCTCTTTCTAAGCCAGTGTGGTGACCACATTTAGAGACACATACTCAAAGTGGCCTGGAGTGAGATTAGAACCCCTACTTCTCTAGTCTTAGACACTACAGATCACAGTACTTATCACACACGGCACGACTGAAGTCTTACATTATAATGGCAATTGGTAGCTTAAAGTACATGACATCAGCAGGCCTTGTGGAAGACAGGCATTTGGAGGCTGGCATCAACTCAAGGGCCAAAAAGTGCAGAACCATTGTAGTTTGGTAGTCAATGAGGGAATCTTAGTTGTTTTGCAGGGAGATGCACAGACACACACATACATACTAAGTGACCAGTGGTGAGATTAGAACCCCTACCTATCTAGTCTAACACACTACAAAGCACAGTACTTATCGCATGTGCCATGGCTGAAGTTGCTTTTATACGTGACTGCAGGTGAACTGCTTGTGGATTACATACACTAGGCTTGTGTTGAACAGCGTTTCTGGCCTGCAGAGTGATATTACATCTTAATGTTATCTGCATCTAGTAGCCTAGCAGTCAGATAACTGTTTTTTATCTTAGCTATGTGGCAACAGTAGCCATTTTGACCATATGTGGCTGTTTGCATTTGAATGGGCAAGCCTTTGAGCAGAAACAATTTGCCCTGTCAATGTGTGCGTAGACAACATTATACATTACACCACCTGTCCACCTCTTGGTGTATGTGTGATGACATCCAGCAGGTACTGGGGGCCATAGGTAAGTGCATTATCTACTGTTCAGCCCTTATCTTTGGTCCTTTCAACAACATTATATATGTGTCATACTGCTGCTTTAATCATCAGTATCAGGGTATGTAAGACAATACAGACATACACACACATATAAACATATATATTTATGTATATAACAAGAATGTATATATAAATCTAGGTGTGTGTGTGTGTGTGTGTGTGTGTGTGTGTGTGTGTGTATGATATATATATATATGTGTGTGTGTTATGTAGATATATGAGGAGAGACAGAGATGTATGTGTTTATATATATATTTATATATATATATATATATATATATATATATATATATATATATATATATATATATATATATATATATATATATATATATATATACATATATATATGTGTGGAGTCTGCATGTCCTCCCCACAGTCGAGTGGCCTCTGAAAGACATGCGTGAATGGGCGTGCCTTCGCTGAAGGTTGGGCATTGGGCTGGCAGCTCGGCACCATAAAAAGTCTACTGCAATCATTAGAGGACCACAGTTTTGCTGTGGTGACCTCTAACTGGGAAAAGCTGAAAAGACAAACAAACAATATATATATATATATATATATATATATATATATATATATGTGTGTATATATATTTTTATATATACATATGGAGATAGATAAGGACAGTCAGATAGTGACAGACAGGCATGCATACATATATCTATGTATCTACAGACATCTGTCATTTTAAGGGAGGAGCAACAGAATTGCACTCTGCTTAACTAAATGTATGAGCATGCCCAGTGGGATTTTCGCTAGTTATATACTGACTCCAGCCCACACCTACCTGTAATCCAGTCCGGGATTTTGTGTGTTACATGAAATGACATCTGTCCCTGTTTCTGCACTGCTGCACTTCACTCAAATTGGCTATGACTTTCTAAAGTTATCTAATGTAATTAATATGTGACAGATATTAACAATATTACACCACACACAGATTGTCTGAAAAACACAACATAATAATACCTCATATCCAAAAGAAGTGGATACTTCTAGATTACAACCATGAATGTCATCACACAAACTAATTGCCCTAGTCCTTTGTGCCATACAAGCTGCTTGATAGCCAGGGGTCCTTCATCACACAATCTCCTGTATAAATATGTACATTGTTATTCCTGCATTAAGTAAGGCATACAGTGTATGATCAAGTTCTATGCTGCTGTCCTGAGTCTGGCTGAAATGCTGATATATCATTAATGAGTTACTGTTACAGCAGCTATAAGGGAACACTGCTGTATTGGGGGTGGGTGAACAACACCACATGTTCTGCTGGGATACACAATAGTCTGACTATCATATAGCCCCCCCCCCCCCATCTAGCATCTCCCTTGACTGACATACCAGTAATCTGTTGCAGTAGGACTGCATGAATATTCCATGCATTAGGCCTAGTGAATAGTAATGGAAACATGATAGTGGAATGGGTATCTGTATTCCCATGTGGACGTTATTTCTGTCTAAGTAGCCTACTATATTCACTTGCATAAGGTACCAAATCCATACCTGCAATGCCATGTCATAATGATCCTAACAAGTACTGTGTAGGTTACGGACCTACCTTGCAAATGTAGCAGGCGACATAACTGTAGTTCAGGGTTCACTCTCTCAGATGCAAGAAGTACACAGCCAATATATGGACAGATACAGATTGTGTGGGTTGCCTGCCATCAGTTTTAATTACTGTTTGTGAGTAGGAGTAAGGTGTCAGTCCCTAGGTTGTCATTGAATGTGCTATGCGGTGTCTCTTAGCCAAAGACAGGCCATACTGAGCACGCCTACATCTGCCTTCAAGGACATCAGTAGGGGGGGTTCCACCTCTTAGTCAACCTGTGACTATGGCTGTGTTGACCTAGGCACTGTTGGGGGGCTGTGTATCTATTCTCTTTGCTGAACCTGGTGCAGCTGTTTCCACAGGATCAGATTGTGTAGCACATACTGTGAATATATGTGCACATGTGGCTGGAGAATACTGCAGGGCTCCACCAGATATATCTAGGCACTGGAACTCTGACTTCAGATGCCCAAACACACACTCTGTGATGTTCCCAGTTTGTGCGTGTGCCTCATTATGGCATTCTTCCATGAGTATGTGTGCATTTCTGATGGATGTCATTATCCACAGTTCCAGGGCATAGCCAACATCCCACAGTAAATGGCCATGTGGGATGTTCCTCCAAGCGAACATCTGGTACAGCTATGATGTGTGCCAGATATGGGAGTCACAGTAATTGACAGGGCTGCCAGCGAACACATTCAGGATAATCTCCTGGGCATAGCACATGACCTGGTAGTTGATGGAGTGGTACCTCTTGCGGTTAAAATAGATTCCACCCTACTCACCAAGTGGTGCCTTGATGTGTACATGAGTGTATCTATGGTACCCACTACTTCAGGGTAGTGTGCTACATGGTAGAACTGTTGCATATTGCTGGCCCTCACTTCAGGGGAAAGGGGGAAAGATGTGTGCTCACTGGCATGTGATAGCATAGCATAGCATCCTTGAACTGGTGGAGTATCCTAGATGCAGATGCCTGTGACACCCCCATCATGTCCCCAGTTTATCTTTGAAAAGTATCTGTTGCTAATATCCTAAGGGCTACACATACCTTTGTTTCCACTGGGATGGGTTTCCCTCTCTGTTGCCTCTGGCTCTGAGTTGAGGGTGGTAGAGCTCAGTGAGTTCTTGTAATATGTCCCTGTCCACCCTGTAGCTCTCTACAATCTCCAGCTCATGTAGCTCCTGGTAGGTTACCCTGGGCCTGAACACTCTTCTCCTTCTCAGCCTAGGGTTATTGTCAGCAGCACCACCAAACATGATGCTATGCTGGTAGGTTGATGCACGGCCAAAACCATTCAAATGTATACCACAAGGCCAGCAGTGTGAGATCCAGAAATCACAAAATAAAAATAAAAATACTAGTTCTGTTGCATATAACTGGCTGAAAACAGCCCTTTATTAGTAAGACAGACCGGTTTCGGCAACAAATGCCTTCTTCAGTGTATAAACATTTTACACAAAATACCATTCATTTATAGACACACCCCACCTGGGAGACAAGTGGAAAATGCAACCAATATATGCTTAAAGAGGAAGAGCACCAAAATATATATACACTGCTGTAATGGCCAATAGTAAATGCAATCATGGCCTAATGCTAAAAAATATACATAGCTATACTGCATAATTAAGCATGAAAACATGGCTTAACATTATATAACAAATATAACATTTGTATAGATTTCATGTAATAATGAAAAAAATATTTAGAAAAATATTATAAAATGCCCCCAACATATTATATTGAGTATCATAAATGTAACTAGTATGAGAAAACACATAATATGGTTAGTATAATCATAACCATGGGGTCACATCAAGAACATAAACAAAGTGCACTAGGTGTTCCAACCAAAAAATGTGTGGTTAATACATGATGATGTAGCCGGATTGGGGAATCCATGCTTGGTCCAAAATTCCATAAAGCTTGGTTCAGCTATAATCGAAGAAGGCATGTTGATATACCTGTAACTGCCCTTCATGGAATTCTATATGAAACATATGAAAAACTGTAGAAAAAGATAGAGGCATATAGATTACTATAAACCAATAATCATAATAATTCGTGATGAAAATATGTTGATAAATCTTTTAACATAAACCTGAAACATGAACTATACCCACCTCTATCCCAATGGTTACAAGTGGTCGTTGAGTCCAGGGGGAAATAGCGCCCCCAATGTAATGATCCAATGTTGTTCCTTATGAGTAAGAATTTTATGCCATCCCTGTGGATTGCTGCGGTCACCCAAAATTCTGTCAATGATTACAAAAGAAAACTGTGCTTCAGGATGTTTAAGAGTATGTCTGTACAGGGCATTGGTGTCTTTCTTGATTTTAATATCTGATCTATGCTCATTGATCCTTGTTCTCAAGGGTCTAGAGGTTTGACCTACATAAAAAGCTAAACACCGACAAGTTACCAAATAAATCAGCCAACTGCTGCTGCAGTTGCCAAATATTCTACATTGATACACTTTGCTGGTATTACGACTAGTAAATTCCTTGGTCTTGATAACTTGTTTGCATGAGCCACAATGACCACACGGAAAAGTGCCTATTAATATGTCCCCTGATATTGTCATTTGGTGGTGTATTGCTCCCCCACTTTCTTTATGTTTGAAATGTGAAAAGAGAGAACCAAGAGTTCTCCCTCTCCTATAAGAGAAGTGGCATTTCTGATCCAATATTGTTCTCAAATATTCGTTGGCCATGAGAATATTCCAATGCCTATTAATAATACCCTTAAGAGCATTGGAATTTCTACCAAACGTAGTAACAAACCGAATGATATTTGTGGAGCAATCCCTAGTCTTAGATTGATACTGTAACAAAGTTTTTCTCTCAATATTCTTGGTCAAATTCCAGGCATTAAGAATGTCTTGGTGTCTATAGCCCCTATTGGCAAACCTGTGATAGAGATCCAAACCATCTCGATCAAAATCACCATGTGTCGAGCTCAAGTGTTTGATACGCATAAACTGTGACTTGGGGATGTTGCGGATGGTGTGGCCTGGGTGCATGCTGGAAGCATGCAACAAAGTATTATATTGAGGATATTTGCAATAGGATCTAGTGTTCAGTGTATGGTCGGTATTTCTGGTGACGGTAACATCCAAAATGTTGATGCTTTGGAGATCGTATGTAACCGTAAACTCTATACCCCATACATTTTGGTTAAGATATTCAACAAATTCCTGTAGATACCTAACATCTGCCCGCCACACCATCCAGCAATCATCCAAGTACCTGCGCCAAATGTCTATTTCGACCAAAAAGAGGTTATGAAGTGGGTCATAGATCATGTATTCCTCAAAATATGCCATGAATAAATCGGCATAAATGGGAGCAAAGGATGCTCCCATTGCCGTGCCCTGCAGTTGCCAATAGCATAGTCCTTGGAATTAAAAAACATTCTTGTTGAGAACATGTTCTGTCATGCAAATAAGCAATGTATTGAACCCTGGAGAGTATAGAGCAGCCCTATCCAACCAATATTGAAGGGCCTGTAGACCAGCCCAATGTGGAATGCTAGTATATAAGGCCTTGATGTCCAATGAACACATAAGCCACCCCGGCTCAAGTTAGCAGTCCTGTATGATCTTTAAAAATTGGGTCGTATCTTGCAATCTAGCCCTTACGAAACACAACAATGGTTTAAGATATTGGGTAAGAAAAGCAGATAAAGGTTCCATCAAAGACCCAATACCAGATACAATTGGTCTGCCTGGTGGATTGGTGATGGACTTATGTATTTTTGGTAGCAAATATAATATTTGTTTCTGAGGATCCTTAACTGTTAGCTGAAAAACACAATTTTTAGTTATAATACCCTCCTCAAGAGCAAGATTCAAAAACCTATCTATTTCCTCTTTGAAATGAGTAGTAGGATTATATGCCATGTGCATGTAGCATCTTTTGTCAGACAGTTGAGATTGACCCTCATTCAGGTATAAACTCATGTCCATGACAACCACAGCTCCCCCCTGTCTGCTGGTAGGATGGCAATATTTTATTCTCCCTAAGCTCATTGAGTGCAGTAGATTCCTGAGTAGTTAGATTGGCTCTCATTATGTCGTGTTCTCTATGTGCAAAATGTAGGTCTCTAAGTACTGCTTGCAAAAAAACTGAAACATGTTTTTGCATAGGTGGTTGAAAATCAGATTTGATAAATCTAAACTCCTCAGTTCTTTGGGAGTCTTTATCTGCAAAAAACAGTTTCAAATTCAAGTTACGGCAGAAACTCATAACATCAGTGACAGTATTGTGTTCATTACAAAAGAACCCAGGGATAAAACCCAAGCCTTTATTCAAAAGTTGTAAATGCTGTACAGACAAAGTTTCCTTAGATAAATTCAAAACATTTTGATTCACCTCTTGATTTACGTTAGAAAATTTTGGATCAACCCCTCGAGGGAATTGGGCATGTTTACCACTTCTGTGTTTGCGTCCACCCCTACGCCTGGGACCTTGTCTAAAGGGATAGCTCTATTCGATTTTTTTCTATGTGGTGAATCCTTATTGCTGGAACTGTCATAATCAGTACATGGGGAATCCTCCCCTGTTGAGCTGGCATATGTTTGATCCTTGTTTTTCAAAATAGACCGAGGTCTTTTTTTGTTGAGACTATGGGTGGGAGCATTAGATGTGGAGCCGGAGCTGGTACCCATGAATTTCACTGTTCTCTGGGAGTCAAAAGGGCGCCCCCTTTGATAGTCCATATAATCTCTTTTAAACTTTTTAATTTTTCTTTGTTTAGTAATTTTATCATGGTTTGTGAGTTCCTGTGATAGCTTGTTGATAGAGACTTGAAATGTGGTTTGAGACTCAAATCTTTTACAATCTAAACACATAGTTTTAACTTCCTGAAGGTTAATGTCAATCATACGTTCATAATATTGAGCCAGTATGTTGACAAAAAGCATGGACCCTTTCTGTAAGGCTTCACGCCACTCATTAGATAATTTGTCTTCTTGTCTGCCAACCAATGGTTGTAACCGAATACGAAGACCCCTTGGGGCTATATTTTTATGTAAATATGCCCGGAACAAACGCAAGTGCCATATTTTTGATCTCAGGTTCTTAAGACCCTTGGAAAGAGAATTAAATGCCAATTCACAATTCATGGCTGATTGTTCTACTGATTCATTGGAATTGCTGCTTGGCGAGGCATGGATACCAAAAACTCCAATGTCCTCCCGATCGGCACACAATCCAGTAATGATACTGTCTAGGTCCATGCTTAATATATGTTACAAGCCCCAAAACCAGAAACCACAAACCAGGTTAAAACACTATGAATGAGAATCAGTATTTAATAATAGTATATAGTGATGATGGATATCAGCCCCTGAGTCACATCAAGATTCCCTACTTGCAACCAAAAAAATGGTAGTTATACCAAAGAATCCCCCCACACACAATGCCAGCACAGCAAGAGGAGATATCAAAGTAAGAACCAAACCAATAGTCTGAATATGC
Organism: Protopterus annectens; assembly: GCF_019279795.1. Taxonomy (NCBI): domain Eukaryota; kingdom Metazoa; phylum Chordata; order Ceratodontiformes; family Protopteridae; genus Protopterus; species Protopterus annectens. Next base: position 744,667,631 of record NC_056737.1, on the reverse strand, counting down.
AGTCAATATACCTTGAAATTAGGTGTAGGTGACCTCTAAAAGTGTAGGTCTGTTGTGCAGCCCAAATAGTACCAATCTAAAAGATGTGCCCAGTAAATAGCCAAAATCCGTATGATGTTAACAGACAATCAATACAACAACACTGTATGGCATAATTGGATTATAGTGCCTGCGGGTACGCCATAATAAAGCTTTGTAAGATCCACTAATATTCCTAGCTAAACCTAAAAAGGTATATCCAAGACTAATATAGTGATGTAAAAAGCATACAATGGCAAAAGTCCCTATAATAATATATATATCTCAACAGGGTATCAAAGAAATGTATATCAATATTATGATACTCACAAGATATATACTGTGCATATAAGTAAGAACCAAGTTAACAAAATCAGTTGAAGAACTGTATTGATAATATAGTTGGCTCCAAAAAGCCTGCTGCAGAACCTGATATATATATATATATAAAAATGCACAGACCCTATAATTAGTAACCTACATCATGGAGAAATTCCACAGTATAGAGGAAAAATAATGATGTTGTACTAGAAACCAAAAAATTTACAAAATATGACAGGCAGTCATAGACAAAAAATGATGCAAACAGTTATTGAAAAAGCAGCATCTCCACTAATGTAGAAAAGCATACACATATAGATGTAATAAAAGAATATAAACTGTTCATCAGCTTTCTGTTATTATAACGCAATCTGTGTCCGCAAAACAGTCACAGATATCCCAACCTCGAAAGATTGCTGTTTATATTTGTCAAAAAGTCGACCACCATTCAATAATGCTCCAGTTGCATTAAGCATAGACATTCATAGTTCCCCTACCAGTTTTAATATATTGTTAACAAAACTTCGACTGAAGTGCCCGATAATTAGACAAACGATAAAGTTCACTAAGCAGTCTGATGAAAACACTTAGTTACAGAAGCACAGCACCAACCCCGTTTAGGCAAAAGTCCAACAGTTTGTCCCACTCTATGCTGATCCAAAGTTAAACAACCACCTGAAACACCTCCAAATTAGTTATGAACCTCAGACCACATAGGAATCCGTAAATAAACCCTCCGTATATTGTAAAAATTGAAAAAATGCGATTAAGGCTCTCGAATAATTCAAACAAACATATCCAGTTGCACGACCTACCCACATAAACTCCTTTTTAAATAAGACCCATAACCAGCATTTCGATTCATATATTCAAGCTAAATCAATAGACAATAACACAATATAGAGGAAAAATAATGATGTTATACAAAAAACAAATATTACAAGATATGGCAAGCAGTCATTGACAAAAGTGATGCAAACAATTATTGAAAAAGCAGCATCTCCACTAATGTAGAGAAGCATACACATATAGATGTAATGAAAGAATATAAATTGTTTATCAGCTTCTTGTTATCATAACGCAATCCGTGTTCGCAAAACAGTCACTGCTATCCCCAACCTCGAAAGATTGCTGTTAGTATTCGTAAAAAAGTCGACCACCATTCTATGATGCTCCAGTTGCATTAAGCATAAACATTCATAGTTCCCCTACCAGTTCTTGTATATTGATAACGAAACTTCGACTGAAGTACCCAATAGTTAGACAAACGATACAGTTCACTAAGCAGTCTGATGAAAACACTTAGTTACAGAAGCACAGCACCGACCCCATTTAGGTGAAAGTCCAACAATTTGTCCCACTCTATGCTGATCCAACGTTAAACGACCACCTGAAGCGCCTCCAAATTAGTTATGAACATCAAACCACATAGACATCCGTAAATAAACCCTCCATATGTTGTAAAATTTGAAAAAATGCGACTAAGGCTCTCAAAAACTTCCAACAAACATATCCAGTTGCAGGACCTGCCAACATAAGCTTCTGTACATAACCAACATTTCGATTCATATATTCAAGCTAAATCAAACCTTGAATATATAGTCCTTGAAACAACAGCTCCTCGTTTAGAATGATGATGCGTAGGCCCCATAGATATATACAAACACCACCATGATACGCAAAAAGCCCATTTTGAAGAAGAAAATCACAATGTAGTACCATCAATGATAGGTTGCATACATCCAAAAAAACTTGTCTCACAGGTGCGATGGTCAAATAAAAATGTAAAAATAGAAAAATAAAAAAGTCAGGGGAGGATTCCCCTGTACTGAAAAACAACAGTTTCCAGATCCTTTGTCCTACAGCATAGCTAAGAAAGCACAACCAAACTTGATGCTATGCAGGTAGGTTGATGCACGGCCAAAACCATTCAAATGTATACCACAAGGCCAGCAGTGTGAGATCCAGAAATCACAAAATAAAAATAAAAATACTAGTTCTGTTGCATATAACTGGCTGAAAACAGCCCTTTATTAGTAAGACAGACCGGTTTCGGCAACAAATGCCTTCTTCAGTGTATAAACATTTTACACAAAATACCATTCATTTATAGACACACCCCACCTGGGAGACAAGTGGAAAATGCAACCAATATATGCTTAAAGAGGAAGAGCACAAAAAATATATATACACTGCTGTAATGGCCAATAGTAAATGCAATCGGTTTGTTACTACGTTTGGTAGAAATTCCAATGCTCTTAAGGGTAATTATCAATAGGCATTGGAATATTCTCATGGCCAACGAATATTTGAGAACAATATTGGATCAGAAATGCCACTTCTCTTATAGGAGAGGGAGAACTCTTGGTTCTCTCTTTTCACATTTCAAACATAAAGAAAGTGGGGGAGCAATACACCACCAAATGACAATATCAGGGGACATATTAATAGGCACTTTTCCATGTGGTCATTGTGGCTCATGCAAACAAGTTATCAAGACCAAGGAATTTACTAGTCGTAATACCAGCAAAGTGTATCAATGTAGAATATTTGGCAACTGCAGCAGCGGTTGGCTGATTTATTTGGTAACTTGTCGGTGTTTAGCTTTTTATGTAGGTCAAACCTCTAGACCCTTGAGAACAAGGATCAATGAGCATAGATCAGATATTAAAATCAAGAAAGACACCAATGCCCTGTACAGACATACTCTTAAACATCCTGAAGCACAGTTTTCTTTTGTAATCATTGACAGAATTTTGGGTGACCGCAGCAATCCACAGGGATGGCATAAAATTCTTACTCATAAGGAACAACATTGGATCATTACATTGGGGACGCTATTTCCCCCTGGACTCAACGACCACTTGTAACCATTGGGATAGAGGTGGGTATAGTTCATGTTTCAGGTTTATGTTAAATGATTTATCAACATATTTTCATCACGAATTATTATGATTATTGGTTTATAGTAATCTATATGCCTCTATCTTTTTCTACAGTTTTTCATATGTTTCATATAGAATTCCATGAAGGGCAGTTACAGGTATATCAACATACCTTCTTCGATTATAGCTGAACCAAGCTTTATGGAATTTTGGACCAAGCATGGATTCCCCAATCCGGCTACATCATCATGTATTAACCACACATTTTTTGGTTGGAACACCTAGTGCACTTTGTTTATGTTCTTGATGTGACCCCATGGTTATGATTATACTAACCATATTATGTGTTTTCTCATACTAGTTACATTTATGATACTCAATATAATATGTTGGGGGCATTTTATAATATTTTTTCTAAATATTTTTTTCATTATTACATGAAATCTATACAAATGTTATATTTGTTATATAATGTTAAGCCATGTTTTCATGCTTAATTATGCAGTATAGCTATGTATATTTTTTAGCATTAGGCCATGATTGCATTTACTATTGGCCATTACAGCAGTGTATATATATTTTTTGTGCTCTTCCTCTTTAAGCATATATTGGTTGCATTTTCCACTTGTCTCCCAGGTGGGGTGTGTCTATAAATGAATGGTATTTTGTGTAAAATGTTTATACACTGAAGAAGGCATTTGTTGCCGAAACCGGTCTGTCTTACTAATAAAGGGCTGTTTTCAGCCAGTTATATGCAACAGAACTAGTATTTTTATTTTTATTTTGTGATTTCTGGATCTCACACTGCTGGCCTTGTGGTATACATTTGAATGGTTTTGGCCGTGCATCAACCTACCTGCATAGCATCAAGTTTGGTTGTGCTTTCTTAGCTATGCTGTAGGACAAAGGATCTGGAAACTGTTGTTTTTCAGTACAGGGGAATCCTCCCCTGACTTTTTTATTTTTCTATTTTTACATTTTTATTTGACCATCGCACCTGTGAGACAAGTTTTTTTGGATGTATGCAACCTATCATTGATGGTACTACATCGTGATTTTCTTCTTCAAAATGGGCTTTTTGCTTATCATGGTGGCGTTTGTATATATCTATGGGGCCTACGCATCATCATTCTAAACGAGGAGCTGTTGTTTCAAGGACTATATATTCAAGGTTTGATTTAGCTTGAATATATGAATCGAAATGTTGGTTATGTGTTTTATTTAAACAGAAGCTTATGTTGGCAGGTCCTGCAACTGGATATGTTTGTTGGAAGTTTTCGAGAGCCTTAGTCGCATTTTTTCAAATTTTACAACATATGGAGGGTTTATTTACGGATGTCTATGTGGTTTGATGTTCATAACTAATTTGGAGGCGCTTCAGGTGGTCGTTTAACGTTGGATCAGCATAGAGTGGGACAAATTGTTGGACTTTCATCTAAATGGGGTCGGTGCTGTGCTTCTGTAACTAAGTGTTTTCATCAGACTGCTTAGTGAACTGTATCGTTTGTCTAACTATTGGGTACTTCAGTCGAAGTTTCGTTATCAATATACAAGAACTGGTAGGGGAACTATGAATGTTTATGCTTAATGCAACTGGAGCATCATTGAATGGTGGTCGACTTTTTTACGAATACTAACAGCAATCTTTCGAGGTTGGGGATATCAGTGACTGTTTTGCTAACACGGATTGCGTTATGATAACAAGAAGCTGATAAACAATTTATATTCTTTCATTACATCTATATGTGTATGCTTCTCTACATTAGTAGAGATGCTGCTTTTTCAATAATTGTTTGCATCACTTTTGTCAATGACTGCTTGCCATATCTTGTAATATTTGTTTTTTGTATAACATCATTATTTTTCCTCTATATTGTGTTATTGTCTATTGATTTAGCTTGAATATATGAATCGAAATGCTGGTTATGGGTCTTATTTAAAAAGGAGTTTATGTGGGTAGGTCGTGCAACTGGATATGTTTGTTTGAATTATTCGAGAGCCTTAATCGCATTTTTTCAATTTTTACAATATACGGAGGGTTTATTTACGGATTCCTATGTGGTCTGAGGTTCATAACTAATTTGGAGGTGTTTCAGGTGGTTGTTTAACTTTGGATCAGCATAGAGTGGGATAAACTGTTGGACTTTTGTCTAAACGGGGTTGGTGCTGTGCTTCTGTAACTAAATGTTTATCAGACTGCTTAGTGAACTTTATCATTTGTCTAATTACTGGGTACTTCAGTCGAAGTTTTGTTATCAATATACAAAAACTGGCAGGGGAACTATGAATGTCTATGCTTAATGCAACTGGCGCATTATTGAATGGTGGTCGACTTTTTGACAAATATAAACAGCAATCTTTCGAGGGTGGGGGATATCAGTGACTGTTTTGCGGACACAGATTGCGTTATAATAACAGGAAGCTGGTGAACAGTTTATATTCTTTTATTATATCTATATGTGTATGCTTTTCTACATTAGTGGAGATGCTGCTTTTTCAATAACTGTTTGCATCATTTTTTGTCTATGACTGCCTGTCATATTTTGTAAATTTTTTGGTTTCTAGTACAACATCATTATTTTTCCTCTATACTGTGGTATTTCTCCATGATGTACGTTACTAATTATAGGGTCTGTGCATTTTTATATATATATATCAGGTTCTGCAGCAGGCTTTTTGGAGCCAACTATATTATCAATACAGTTCTTCAACTGATTTTCTTAACTTGGTTCTTACTTATATGCACAGTATATATCTTGTGAGTATCATAATATTGATATACATTTCTTTGATATCCTGTTGAGATATATATATATATTATTATAGGGACTTTTGCCATTGTATGCTTTTTACATCACTATATTAGTCTTGGATATACCTTTTTAGGTTTAGCTAAGAATATTAGTGGTTCTTACAAAGCTTTATTATGGCGTACCCGCAGGCCCTATAATCCAATTATGCCCTACAGTGTTGTTGTATTGATTGTCTGTTAACATCATACGGATTTTGGCTATTTACTGGGCACATCTTTTAGATTGGTACTATTTGGGCTGCACAACAGACCTACACTTTTAGAGGTCACCTACACCTAATTTCAATGTATATTGACTGCATATTCAGACTATTGGTTTGGTTCTTACTTTGATATCTCCTCTTGCTGTGCTGGCATTGTGTGTGGGGGGTTTCTTTGGTATAACTACCATTTTTTTGGTTGCAAGTAGGGAATCTTGATGTGACTCAGGGGCTGATATCCATCATCACTATATACTATTATTAAATACTGATTTTCATTCATAGTGTTTTAACCTGGTTTGTGGTTTCTGGTTTTGGGGCTTGTAACATATATTAAGCATGGACCTAGACAGTATCATTACTGGATTGTGTGCCGATCGGGAGGACATTGGAGTTTTTGGTATCCATGCCTCGCCAAGCAGCAATTCCAATGAATCAGTAGAACAATCAGCCATGAATTGTGAATTGGCATTTAATTCTCTTTCCAAGGGTCTTAAGAACCTGAGATCAGACATATGGCACTTGCGTTTGTTCCGGGCATATTTACATAAAAATATAGCCCCAAGGGGTCTTCGCATTCGGTTACAACCATTGGTTGGCAGACAAGAAGACAAATTATCTAATGAGTGGCGTGAAGCCTTACAGAAAGGGTCCATGCTTTTTGTCAACATACTGGCTCAATATTATGAACGTATGATTGACATTAACCTTCAGGAAGTTAAAACTATGTGTTTAGATTGTAAAAGATTTGAGTCTCAAACCACATTTCAAGACTCTATCAACAAGCTATCACAGGAACTCACAAACCATGATAAAATTACTAAACAAAGAAAAATTAAAAAGTTTAAAAGAGATTATATGGACTATCAAAGGGGGCGCCCTTTTGACTCCCAGAGAACAGTGAAATTCATGGGTACCAGCTCCGGCTCCACATCTAATGCTCCCACCCATAGTCTCAACAAAGAAAGACCTCGGTCTATTTTGAAAAACAAGGATCAAACATATGCCAGCTCAACAGGGGAGGATTCCCCATGTACTGATTATGACAGTTCCAGCAATAAGGATTCACCACATAGAAAAAAATCGAATAGAGTTATCCCTTTAGACAAGGTCCCAGGCGTAGGGGTGGACGCAAACACAGAAGTGGTAAACATGCCCAATTCCCTCGAGGGGTTGATCCAAAATTTTCTAACGTAAATCAAGAGGTGAATCAAAATGTTTTGAATTTATCTAAGGAAACTTTGTCTGTACAGCATTTACAACTTTTGAATAAAGGCTTGGGTTTTATCCCTGGGTTCTTTTGTAATGAACTCAATACTGTCACTGATGTTATGAGTTTCTGCCGTAACTTGAATTTGAAACTGTTTTTTGCAGATAAAGACTCCCAAAGAACTGAGGAGTTTAGATTTATCAAATCTGATTTTCAACCACCTATGCATAAACATGTTTCAGTTTTTTTGCAAGCAGTACTTAGAGACCTACATTTTGCACATAGAGAACACGACATAATGAGATCCAATCTATCTACTCAGGAATCTACTGCACTCAATGAGCTTAGGGAGAATAAAAATATTGCCATCCTACCAGCAGACAAGGGGGGAGCTGTGGTTGTCATGGACATGAGTTTATACCTGAATGAGGGTCAATCTCAACTGTCTGACAAAAGATGCTACATGCACATGGCATATGATCCTACTACTCATTTCAAAGAGGAAATAGATAGGTTTTTGAATCTTGCTCTTGAGGAGGGTATTATAACTAAAAATTGTGTTTTTCAGCTAACAGTTAAGGATCCTCAGAAACAAATATTATATTTGCTACCAAAAATACATAAGTCCATCACCAATCCACCAGGCAGACCAATTGTATCTGGTATTGGGTCTTTGACGGAACCTTTATCTGCTTTTCTTACCCAATATCTTAAACCATTGTTGTGTTTCGTAAGGGCTAGATTGCAAGATACGACCCAATTTTTAAAGATCATACAGGACTGCCAACTTGAGCCGGGGTGGCTTATGTGTTCCTTGGACGTCAAGGCCTTATATACTAGCATTCCACATTGGGCTGGTCTACAGGCCCTTCAATATTGGTTGGATAGGGCTGCTCTATACTCTCCAGGGTTCAATACATTGCTTATTTGCATGACAGAACATGTTCTCAACAAGAATGTTTTTTATTTCCAAGGACTATGCTATTGGCAACTGCAGGGCATGGCAATGGGAGCATCCTTTGCTCCCATTTATGCCGATTTATTCATGGCATATTTTGAGGAATACATGATCTATGACCCACTTCATAACCTCTTTTTGGTCGAAATAGACATTTGGCGCAGGTACTTGGATGATTGCTAAATGGTGTGGCGGGCAGATGTTAGGTATCTACAGGAATTTGTTGAATATCTTAACCAAAATGTATGGGGTATAGAGTTTACGGTTACATACGATCTCCAAAGCATCAACTTTTTGGATGTTACCGTCACCAGAAATACCGACCATACACTGAACACTAGATCCTATCGCAAATATCCCCAATATAATACTTTGTTGCATGCCTCCAGCATGCACCAAGGCCACACCATCCGCAACATCCCCAAGTCACAGTTTATGCGTATCAAACGCTTGAGCTCGACACATGGTGATTTTGATCGAGATGGTTTGGATCTCTATCACAGGTTTGCCAATAGGGGCTATAGACACCAAGACATTCTTAATGCCTGGAATTTGACCAAGAATATTGAGAGAAAAACTTTGTTACAGTATCAATCTAAGACTAGGGATTGCTCCACAAATATCATTCGGTTTGTTACTACGTTTGGTAGAAATTCCAATGCTCTTAAGGGTATTATTAATAGGCATTGGAATATTCTCATGGCCAACGAATATTTGAGAACAATATTGGATCAGAAATGCCACTTCTCTTATAGGAGAGGGAGAACTCTTGGTTCGCTCTTTTCACATTTCAAACATAAAGAAAGTGGGGGAGCAATACACCACCAAATGACAATATCAGGGGACATATTAAAAGGCACTTTTCCGTGTGGTCATTGTGGCTCATGCAAACAAGTTATCAAGACCAAGGAATTTACTAGTCGTAATACCAGCAAAGTGTATCAATGTAGAATATTTGGCAACTGCAGCAGCAGTTGGCTGATTTATTTGGTAACTTGTCGGTGTTTAGCTTTTTATGTAGGTCAAACCTCTAGACCCTTGAGAACAAGGATCAATGATCATAGATCAGATATTAAAATCAAGAAAGACACCAATGCCCTGTACAGACATACTCTTAAACATCCTGAAGCACAGTTTTCTTTTGTAATCATTGACAGAATTTTGGGTGACCACAGCAATCCACAGGGATGGCATAAAATTCTTACTCATAAGGAACAACATTGGATCATTACATTGGGGGTGCTATTTCCCCCTGGACTCAACGACCACTTGTAACCATTGGGATAGAGGTGGGTATAGTTCATGTTTCAGGTTTATGTTAAATGATTTATCAACATATTTTCATCACAAATTATTATGATTATTGGTTTATAGTAATCTATATGCCTCTATCTTTTTCTACAGTTTTTCATATGTTTCATATGGAATTCCATGAAGGGCAGTTACAGGTATATCAACATACCTTCTTCGATTATAGCTGAACCAAGCTTTATGGAATTTTGGACCAAGCATGGATTCCCCAATCCGGCTACATCATCATGTATTAACCACACATTTTTTGGTTGGAACACCTAGTGCACTTTGTTTATGTTCTTGATGTGACCCCATGGTTATGATTATACTAACCATATTATGTGTTTTCTCATACTAGTTACATTTATGATACTCAATATAATATGTTGGGGGCATTTTATAATATTTTTTCTAAATATTTTTTTCATTATTACATGAAATCTATACAAATGTTATATTTGTTATATAATGTTAAGCCATGTTTTCATGCTTAATTATGCAGTATAGCTATGTATATTTTTTAGCATTAGGCCATGATTGCATTTACTATTGGCCATTACAGCAGTGTATATATATTTTTTGTGCTCTTCCTCTTTAAGCATATATTGGTTGCATTTTCCACTTGTCTCCCAGGTGGGGTGTGTCTATAAATGAATGGTATTTTGTGTAAAATGTTTATACACTGAAGAAGGCATTTGTTGCCGAAACCGGTCTGTCTTACTAATAAAGGGCTGTTTTCAGCCAGTTATATGCAACAGAACTAGTATTTTTATTTTTATTTTGTGATTTCTGGATCTCACACTGCTGGCCTTGTGGTATACATTTTATTGTCAGCAGCACCAGCAGCATCTAGCACATACAGATGTAGCAGACCTGCAGCAGCCCCTAGCATTTTTTCAGTTACAATTCCCGAGTCTGTACTCTAATGATGCAGAGTATGGGTGAAAAATCATAATGTAGGGTGTATGCATACTTTATAGTGCTCTACTATAGGTGCTGACTGTATGACTGGCTAACTATGATGCATTGCTCCTGGATAGTATATCATTAACATCATTTACTGGCCCTAGTTTAAGTTAAAAAAGGGTCACAAGTAATTAAAACATCATTGCTGTTTAGATACTCTCAGCAATGCAGCACACTGCACAAACATGCGGAAATACGTGCAGCAAAGTTAAATAAGGCTTAGCAGTCAGTGTACACCCCCCTCCGATGAGCACAGAGGCCCGCCATACAAACAAGTGCAGCTGAGCTCCAAAGCGCTTACAAGTCCTCAGACACACCCCCCTCTTGATGTCAACTACATCTTCTGTGAACATCAACATGGTTCTGTACCTACACCGATGGGTTCTGCAGACACAGATACCCATTTGTGCTATTCAGAAAGCCCACCTCATTTGCATAGGGACCCATGCACACAACCTGCAAACTACACAGTTCCATGCCCTGCCTGGTTAGCAACAGCACCACTCCACCATTGCAGATACTCCGCACAGGGTCCTGTAATACATTTATGTCACATACTACTAAATGTGGGTTTTCCACTCTTTTTTTTCATAAAAGCAAGTTTGCACACTGCAGCATGCTGTGCAAACATACCCAGATCATTAAAAAAAATAAAATTATTTTTACTTATTTCCCTTAAGTTTCTGGACACACGGTGGATAGCTTTGCTCATATCTGTATGTGCTATGCCATTTCTGTCCACTGACCAGTGGTTTTACAGCCCCTGCTGTCTGTCTAAAATCCTGTACATGGAATCTTTCCATGTACACAACAGACACCGACATAGGGTATGCAGGGCTGCCTATCTGCTTGCTGGATCTCTCTACTTGCCTCTTTTGCATGATATTCATCTCTTTATGAGGAGAATTGCATGCCATGGACCTTCCAATGTTGGAGCGCTCATGCATGCCACTCAGCAGTGCTTACTGGATTGCAAACCTGCTTACTTTTGTGTAAGCAGCATACCATGATGCCTACATGGTAAAAAAGACCACATAGACTTTATTAAATTTCCCTATGTCTAATTTGTTAAAATTATTTAAAATGCAGATGTTTTTGTTTTATTTTTGAAGATTGTAAAATTATTGTTCTTAAATGTTTTATAATAATTTGGAGATTTTCTCCCAGGGCCTCTGCTGAAAAAGGGCTTCTACCCAGTTAGACTTTCCCTGTAATCAAATGTCAATAAATAAATAAAATAAATCTGTTTCAAACTTTGCAGAACATCATTGATTTTGCCTCATATGTATGACATGGCCCTCATTAACTTCTTTTTTTTTCAGTAAATCACCGAGGATTACTGATCGTTTCATAGTTTTTTTTATTATTCAGAGAATGCATATCCATGAAACACATATTGTCTTATATTCCAAGGGATTTGTACTGGTTTGGCACTGATGTTAATGTACTTCTTCCTGTAGTCAAAGGTACAGGGTTTGAATTGTTTCACCTCCATTAGCCTGCTTTGTGACTTTGATCAAGTTACTTAACCAGGCAATGAGTCACTTAGCCATTGGGTTTACGTGGTTAACAGATGCATAAAATAATATTTAAATGTTTTCACTTTTTTCCTCATTATATTTGACATTTTCAAGAAATTTGGGGCAAAGAAATTGAGGAATTTTCTGTCTGTTCCTTTCTGACTTCTGCCAAATTGTTGCAGACTGTGGTCACTAAATAACAACAGGCACGTGAGTTTAAGATTTCGTATCCTTCAGCAAATGTTTGATAATGCAATGCTTCTTATTCTATTAACTTTGCAATTATATAAGTGAAATATTTAATAATCTCTTCCTGATTTTGTGTTCTTTTTTTCTAATCTTTTATGGTGGGGGAAGATACCCTGTATGGTTTGACACCAGCAAGCTGAGATACATTATTGGGTCATTATTTGTAAATGTCTGCATTCACTTGATCTCAAGCAAATATTCACTTGATCTCAAGCAAATATATGAGGTCTACATCATACAAGTTTCTGTAATTGATATGTATGCATGTGTTTGTGTGTGTGGGTGGCAGTCGATGATCAAAGTATTGGCAATGTAGAAGATTAAATAAAGTAACAGTATCTGAGATATAGACAAACTTATTAACTTCTTATGGCAAGAAATATGGACAAAAGCCTAAACTAATGGGGAGACAAATGTCCAAAATCACTAACAAATTTCAAGTACGGCTCTTACAAACTTCCAAAGTTGCTAGGATAACAGCTTTTGCATTAGTGCCCATTTTCTGTAGGATATGAAATGTGAAACTCAAATTCATGCTGTTTTTGGTGACGTTAATCCTAATTTTTTTAACAGAAAACCTCAAATTATATGAAGTTCATACGAAAAATATGGGGCAAAAATCTGGACACTCTGGAAAAATCTGGACAGTTGAGAGGTATGGATGGTGAGAAAGGCTAAAGTTGTTTAACACTGAGAATTTGTAATTAGAGATGCCAATAGAAAATGTGAGGATAATTTGATTATTTTTTGGAGTGGGCTGGACTTTTGCAACCTACTCTCAAGTGTCTAATGTGTAAAGACTGTGGTGTGTGGTAAAACACACTATATTACAACTACTGTATAATTTTTTATCTTATAAAAAGTGTAAGGAAAGATTTTACATTGTTACCAAGTGACTGTTCTGGCAAACAAAGAGTGACTTGGGGTAACAAATAAAATAACTTTTTTTAGAAGTATAAAACTCATGGTTTAGCCGTGGTATTAACTTTTTTTCTAGTTGTTAGTAAACTGTCATGTTTTACCTATCTATTCCTTGTTCTACAGTATAGTCTTGCTTTCCTCATTTTGAAGATGGAAGGTTGATTATGGTTGCAGTTTCTTTAATTATTTTTTCTTATTGATATTATGGATGATAAGGTATTTATCTTCCAATATGAATAGATGAAAGTGAATGCACCAAGAATCAGAGTCTACAAACTGCATTTGCAGAAAATATCTTGGGGGCAAGTTGCTGAAAAACAATTTTTTAAGTGTTTTTGCAGGGGGCAAGTCCTTCAAGCCACTCTAAACTTACATATTCCCATTCCACGGTCACAGCAAGTCAAAAAGGGGTAAATTTCCCCAAAAAGGGAATTACTTGTAGCCCAGCTTGCTGAGAGTGATTTGCTATGGAAGAACTCAAAAATTGTCGGCAAGTTGAAACTCAGGCAGTCGAAGCTTGAGTGTTCAGGTTTCGTCCACCAGTAGGTTACCCTGGCATGCTTAATGTTGCAAGCCTGTTCTTAGCTGTATTGTGTGACTGCTTGATGGTGACCAGAGATGACTGTGCTTTTTTGGGGGGAAGCTTGCCTATTTGGGGCCTTGGAAGTTTGCAACTTGAGTTGCTTCACCTGAGAGTCTCCAATGCTTGAAGAATTGAGTATGTGGTAAAACAAGTATAAAGAAACATTTTACGCATGCTGTGAGCTTCTTTCCTAGTTGTTAGCAAATGCTTCAAATTTTGCCCCTTTGTTCCACCTTATGAGAGGTAATATAGTGTTCCATAGTTTGAAGATAGAAAGTTGATTATGGCTGCAGTTTATTTATATTTTGTTTGCTGGTCCTGCAGTCTTTATGATAATATCAAGCCATACTAAACTATCTGAAAATGAAAAAGCCTCAGCTTAAGAATTTAAGAATATGCAGTTTTAATTATCTTACTCATCTTAAAGTCTTCTGCAAAGGCAAGTTCATAAACAGTTATGACATTCAGAAAAACATAACTACATCATTGAAAATCACGCACATTAGGAAATGCATTCAAATCCTGGAATGGGTTATTATGACAGAAATTCCCTTTTGGATGCTATACATACCTCTCAACTATCCCTCATTTACAGAATATTTTTGATTTTGCTTTAAATGTTTGTCCTGTCCCTCACTTCATTTTTGTTTTCCCTGGTAAATCATTCATGTTTACAGTCAGTCAGTAATGCCAGATATTTGAGTTTCATACTCCTTACTGTTCAAAAATGCATATTAGTGCAAGGCCTGCTGTTCTATTAATATTTAAAAACTCCACAGAAAACCAAGCAAAACTTAGGAACTGGTATGAAAAACTCCAATAATAGTAAACATGTCATCTGATAATGTTAGTAGATGATGAAAGCGCTTAACTGTAGTTTTTAACTTTGGCCATAAATATTTGTTGAGTGTTTTTGGCTAACTGGTAATTTTTACTATTTAAAATTGCTCTTGATTTTACAGCTCCTTCTATTTATTGTTGCCTCCTCTGTTCAGAATTCTTGAACAATAAACTGAGAGGTATGGTGTGACTCCAAAACATTCAGATTTAAACTATTTCTGATGGTGTTATTTCAGCAAAACAGAAATAAAGTACTAAGTCGTTCATGTTGTTGTATTTGCTTGGAACAGTTTCTGTCTGTCTCAGTGCTGTTTTCCTTGGAAGAGATTGGAAATTTAAATGCATTGATTCACAGTTTCAGTAGCTGAATGGGTATCATACTTGCCTATAGTGCAGAAGGCTGTATGTTCTATTTCTACACCAGGTGTTTGGATTAATTTTCCAACACTGACACTGCAGTGTAGCATAAGGGGGTTGCTCCACTCCTGAATATGCCATTCTTTGGATGAGATGTTAAACCAGAGCTCCCATCTGCTTTAGTTGGTAGTAGCTCAGGTGGAAGTAAAGGATCCCATGGCACTCAGCAAATTTCCACTAGTCAGTATGAATACCAACTTCAGCCTTACCTGCAAAGAGGCCATTGGTCTTGTGGGACTAATCCAGTCAGCAAAATGTATAAATAAATACATAAATAAATAAATGAATAAATAAATAATGGTTGCCATTCTATTTCAGCTATTTCATTTTATCTTTGAACTCTGACCATTTGAAAAGATTAGAATCATTAAGTGATTATGGTTATGATATATCAATGGTCCTGTTTCTACAACACTCACTTCAAGCCCCATTTATGGGAGTCATGTTAGACACAGGAAATAATTTTTTTAACTTCCATGGAAACAGAATGGCAGTAGTGTGAGTCATGGGCATCTTGCATAGCTTCTGGAACCTATTTTTCATGTTCACTTTGTTGCCACAATTTCAGTCATTTGTGTTCTCAGAGCAGCTCATTCCTTTTTAACAGTAGTTGTAAATGCTCAATAAAACAAAATAGATGAACTACATGTTTTAGGGTTTCCAATTTTTATTTAGTCCAAATGCTGATAGACCCCGTCCCTCATTCTTCCTGATGCGTAGTCCAGAAGCAGTTAACTGACAACTGTTGCTTCTAATTTAAAGAACTTTTAATAGGCATTTAAACTACTTTCCAATTCACCAGTGTCTGCTGTGGAAGAATATGCATTTTATTTTGAATGTTGACAAAATGTGTTGTAAAATATTTCTTTACAGTGCACCACAGAATAAAAGAATCCAACTTTGTGTACTTGAAGTTGGCTTAATGATTTTTTTTCTCTCTCTACTATGTCACGAATGTCTTTGTGCATAACAATTTTCCTCCTCTGTTGTATCAGAAGCTACATTCTTGACTTGTTATGCTATGGAACACAACATTTACTCCAAACCATAAATCTTGAATCTGAAAATTTAGTATTTTTTTCTGTGTTATGAACACCACCAGGATTTTTAAGATTATGGTAATCACTGTTTTCTCACAGGAAAAAGTCTTTAATTGTTAACAATGGATTATGGGTGAGTTACTACCATATATATTGCATTCTATACTTTATTGGTATGGTGTTTAGGTATTTTTTTCTTTTTACATGGCCTATATCCCCCACCAGTTAGCTATCATGTCTCTATTGTACTCTGGCAAGAAAAGGAGCCTGGAGTTGCCACTGACTATGATCACATCATGTAAAGTGCATACAAAAACACTGTAATGCAGACACCATGTAATACCTTATATTAGACCAACAGATCTTTCTGATTCTAAAATATTTAAGATATTAGTTTCTTGCCTGGAATTGTAGTAATTAAGTTTAATACATTACTGATGTATGTAGTATATGTTGAACATTTGGGCAATTACTTCCTGATTCCAAATCATGTGGTCCACATTCTGATGATGCAATTTGGGTGGAAAAGCAACTTGTATTAGACAGGCATGTTTTCTGTAGTCTGCTCCAAGTTTCCATATATAAAGTGACAAAGACTGTAGTACAGTCATTCAGTCATTCAATCAGTCAATACGCCAATTAAACAATAAATATCTAAATGCACTTATATTCAAATAAAAATAAACGTAATAATGCAAACTGAAATAATAATACACAAATGTGCTATACTGTAAGTCCCATTATTGAGACGACTCACATCTGAGTACCCATTTTCAGTGGAGGCCCATGAAGAAAATTTCCAGAAAAAATTGCAATAAAACATGAAAATAAAATGCAATCAAAATATTTACAATAATGTTACTCAAAAAAAAAAAAATTGTCCCGAAAGAAAATAGCAATTGCAGATCAAATAGAGTTTGTTTTGAATATTTCCAGTGTTTTTTCATACCTGGCATAATACAAATGTCCCAAGTAAATAACTCGTGCCAAAATCATGGACAGAAACTAAATGCCAAAAAATGCATTATTGTATCCTTCGGGAAATTATCTACCTGAGGGGAACTAACACAATGTCAATATGCTCCTAAAAGTTGATCCAGTTCTTTGGGATTTTGGAACTTATGTGGACAGAGACCTAACTTTTGGTCAATGTGTTCACTGTTGTAAGAACATATTTCTACATTGCACAACTTATAAACAAAAGCATTGTGTCTAGGTTTAGGGATTCCATTGTCCCCCTTTACTCAGCACTCATTAGGCCAGTCATTAAATATAATGCTCCCTTTAGCATGAATCCATCCAGATACATGCAATAACTGGAACGCCCACAGAGATACCTTGATAAAATTATAGAAGGCCTAAACAACATGTCCTACATTGACAGACTCAAAGCCCTGTCATTATACTCAGTATCCCCTGTGTCTGGCATATGAGGCATCCTCTGATTGAATATTGATGGATTTACTGCACATCAGCAAGTCAAATGTCATCAGAAATACTTGATCTAGGGATCTAAACCTCTTCTACAATATCAACAGAATAGATTAGATGGATATGTATATCTCTCAGATAATACCGCTGCTCATGAACAGATAAACCAGCCACATAAAACAAAGTTCATCCCTATCCATATTCATTCACAACTTAGATCTATCAATGGGAAACAGAACCTTTACTCAAGGACTGCCCCCTGTACTACTAATGAAGAGGCAGCTACAAAATGCTTTAACCCATGCATGGGCCCCCTCAAATTATCTTTGGTATGATCCCAGTTATTCTCATTGGGGCAATATATAATTATTGGGTCTATATTATCATATCGCACGATCAGAAGAGTGAATGACAGATAATCGACCCCAGTTAAGTTAAAGCTAAAAACATCAAAACTTCAGAACAGCGATTATTTTCCACTGGAAAACAATTGCTGGTCGGAAGCAAAAAAAAAAAAAAAAAATAATAAAAGAACTGTAAAACATTACTTAATGCGGGGGGCAAAGCCCCCCACATGCCCCCACACCCCCCTACTTAAATATACCAATTCCGAGATTGCACTACAGTGCCGAAAAGGCAAAGTAGCGAAAGCGACCAAACAAATTCTTTCCCAGGGAAAGAATTCGCTGAAAAGCCGCTTCTCTATTTTTCCTTTTTGCGCTTTACAGTTCGACAAAGATACATTCAACAACCTGCATCTGCGACAGCATAATAGGGAGCCTAATTATCAACCATGAGATTGGTTAAGCCAATCGATAACCAAATGGGATATGTAATTTCAAGCAAAAAACAGAAATTGGCTAGGATTAAAATGGCCTGCAAGCCTAGTACTTAACCTATGAACCTATGAACCTATAAGTGGGAGGCTATTGTGAGGTATGCTTTGAAATATAAGAACAGAAACTTAACATTTAACTTCAGTAGAATTTTATACAAAATGAAAAGACAGTACTATATCTGTGTTATACTATTTACCAAGCGCAATCCATTTACTAGGAAACTTACCCTATTCTGTTTTGCTTTTGTTATCTTTTACTTGGAGTATATTATCACACTTTGCATAGCAGATATAAATAACAAACCCTCAGTATGGGAGTAATTACCTTACAATATTCAATATCAAATTATACAGTTTTTGATAGAAAAATTGTGCAAGTTTTGTAATTAATTTTGTTTATAAGGACAACTTAAAATTTTCTTGAAGCTGAAATGTCCTGACGACGTCATGAAGGACTGAAACTCATAATGCTTCACTACCTACATTAGTGTATAAGTGACAATGTTTTATGCTAAGTGCAACTGCAAGGGTGAATATATCCTAGAAAGACAAGTTGTCAGCTATGTTTCACAGCTAAAACATTCTAAATTGAACAATAACCTATGAGATGATTTATTAGTGAAACCATAATGAAAGTAAGTAGCTGTTCCTCTAAAGAAGTATGAAGGTATTTTTTTTATTTTTTTTTGTTATGGAGATTGCTTTAGTATATGGAAAGTGTTGTCAATATTGGAATTAAGTATCAGGTTGTGGGTATGACAAAAAATGTGTGAGGATTAAACTTAAAATCTCAAGATTAAAATCTTAAAAAGCAAATTATAACTTTTGTTTTGTTTTCAAAGCTTCTTGCAGTTTTAACTTAACTAGAAGAATATCTGGAATTGAAATTAACCATAAGACATGTAATAAAACACTTTAACTATAAGTACATTGAATTATGGATACTTTTCCTGATGTGCTGACCACGTTACTGAGTGACAGTGTATAATTTTGGTCTGAATTTCAAGATGACTTTGGAATGGAATAATGTTACACAGAGTCCAAAAGTTAGAACACTGCCAGTCCCCATATCCTGTTTGCTAATGTGAACTGCCTCAGTCCATTTTCAAATTCCATAAAGGGAATCAGGTTCACCTTGCCGAAATAATTTGATCATGTACATTGGTGGAACTTTCCATTTTACAAGGCCAAATTACTGGACAATCACATTGAACTTAATAGGATTCTTGGCAAGGCAGATATTCCATCTGTATGTGGGACCGGGTTAGAAGTTAGACTGTAGTACCAAATTCCACATACAGTTGAAGTTGGACTGCAGGGTTAGGGAGCTGATAGAGGAGAGCCTGTGACTACAAATAGTACAATATAATACAAGCCAACCCCCAAATTTCTGTGGGGACAGCTCAAAGCATCATGTTATCAAAAATATATTTATTTTCCTGATAGTTTAGAAGGTTCCTCAAGCCCATCCCTTGTCTTAGGGAGACTATAACACACTGTCCATCCTGCCTACATTCACTAGTCTGCCCACCTGATGGAGATAATGAAATCTACAGCTTTTTGGTTATGCAGCTCCTCCTGTAAGTCAAGACTTGGTACTGCAAGTTAGCTCAGTGCTTGCCATACAAGGTCTGACAAATAGGTGAAGCTGCTATGCTGGAGAACTTTGTCCAGACTTATTGGACTCAGCAAGTTCTCAGATAGGCCTAGGCTAAGTTGAAAATAATTGAGGAGATTCATTAACATAGGCTGTTATAGCATCTTACTACTAACTACTCTTGGTCAAGTGGGGGCTCCAGTTCAATGGAACTGGGTAAACCCTGTCCTCTAGGATGATGTTATTCCAGGAGGTCAATTGGATTTCACAGTTTGGAGTAATAACAGTATGATAATGCACACTATCACTCTAAGACTTATATATATATATATATATATATATATATATATATATATATATGGGTCTAGGCCTATTCACTGAAAGTCAAATGACTGTGCACAAATCACTGAAAGCTCAATTCAATGAAAACTAAATTCACTGAAACACATTTCAATGAAAGTTATTTATGGCCTTTCCCCACTGTTGTGCAACCCTGGAGTTAGTATATATATATATATATATATATATATATATATATATATATATATATATATATATATATACATATATATAGTAAGGGGTGTGTGTGTGGGGTGTAGCCCCCCACATATTTTGGATATATATTAAGTTCAGAAAAGAGTAATTTATTGGAATTGCAAGTATCCATGTATATAGTTCAAAATATGCCCCCCACACCCCCCTTACTATATATACTAACTCCAGAGTTGGACAACAGTGGGGAAAAGGCCATATATAACTTTCAATGAAATGTGTTTCAGTGAATTGTTTTTTCAGTGAATTGAGCTTTCAGTGAATTGCGTGCAGTCAAATGTGTTTCAGTGAAATGTGCTTTCAGTCAATAGTCCTAGACCCACATATATATATATATATATATATATATATATATATAGATACACACACACACACACACACACACACACACACACATATATATATATATATATATATATATATATATATATATATATATCTACACACACACACACATGTATCTATCTATTTCTATATCTATATCTATATATATATGTGTGTGTGTGTGTATACATATATTTTTTTAATGTCTCTGTCACTTTATGTGTTGATATTTGCAAAGACTTCAGAAAACATGTTTTCTCTCAGTAAACTGCTTTTCTTCAGTAACATCATCAGAATGAGCTGCCAGATGACTCTGAATCAAGCCATATCTGGACAAGTGCACAGTATACAGTAAATATAAACATATATAACTCCACTGAACTGTCACAAATGTATACATATTTTAAAATAAGAAAGTCTACTATGAGATAAGGACATAATTACAACAAAAAGTAGCAAAAACATTTGTACATGATCTTAAGCGCTGCCTCATGTTTTTATTTTATTTTATTTTATTTATTTATTTTACATTTGTTTACTGGTGAAGTCTGACTGGACACAAGTCCTTTTTCTTAGTATTTTCAGGGTGTTCACATTTTTACTTATACATATGGCTGTTTTATTATTATTATTTATTGGTACAGTAGGTAATGAGTGGCACCTCCAAATGTTTTAATGGTACTGTGACTTTAAATAATTTGGTTAATTAATTGCCCGGCAAGCCAGCATGTAAAACTCTACTGCCAATCATTAGCGGACCGGAGTTCCGCTGTGGCGACCCCTAACCGGGAAAAAGCCGAAAGACACACACACAATTGTATTGTTTTTGTATGTTATAAAAAGGGTCTAGGAAGTGGAAATGTTTGACTGGAGAAGTCCTAGTTTTCAAAGGATGAAAGCGCTCAATCTGTTTATTTGTTTTATAATAAAGTCTTCTGAGTCCGTGAGTCATCTGAAATATTATTTATTTATTTTTATGTTTAAGTTTGGGGTGGTTACAATGCTACATCTGGTGTCTAGGTGAATAATATTACATATAGTCAAAATATAACTCTAAAGCTAATTTGTATTGTTTATTTTAATTAATTTATTTCTGATACTAAGCTGTTAAAAATATAGTGGTGGAAGTAAACTTATTGTAATGATATATGTTTAAATAATTAATGTTACACGCTAAGGATATAATATATGGATAGTTTCCACATGCTAACACTATTAGGCAACTTGATCTGAGCTGCCTAAAATCATGCCAACTGACAGAGAGAGGGGCTGAGCCCTGAGAAGACATAACTAGGAATAAAAATATATATATACATATCCTAGCATAATCAAAAAAAAAGTAGAGGGAGGGAGGGATTGGCTATTGCTGCAGTGATCCTTTAGACGTCTACTGTTATGGTAAATTTACTTGCACAACTATACTATGTTCATCATATTGATCACTGCTGCAGAAGCCTTAGCTATGTGGGAGGTGGAAAGATAAGGGTCCAGTATCCCCTGAAAAATGGTCAGAGCAAACCCAGATCTAGACCTAAAGAAGGAAGCAAGCTCATACTGCTTTATAAAAGTATGTACAGAGGGCCAAGTTGCCACTTCTGGAATGCTTCTAGACTTCAATCCTTTCCAAAAAGCCAAAGATGAAGCCAAGGCCTTGGCAGATTGGGCCTTGTCCCTGCCTGGAATAGTTTTGTTATGCTGAGAATAACAAAAAGATAATAGCCTGAGAACGCCATTTGGAAATAGTCTGTTTTTACACAGGTTGTGCCTTCTTCTTAACTTCACAAGAAATGAACAACTGATCTACAGATCTGAAAGATTTTGTTTAGTCAAGATAGTACCTGAGTTGTATGCGAACATCCAGGAATGGAGTATCCTTTCTCCCTCATTTTTAGTTTAAGGAAAGAAAATGGGGAGATGGATAGCTTGGCTTAAAGCAAACCCAGATACCACTTTAGGCAGAAAAGAAGGATTAGTTCTCAAATAAACCCCTTTTTTGTGTAAAGAGAGATAGGTTTGAGCGTGAAACTCAATACTCTTCTTGAGTTTCAGAGCAATCAATAAAACAGTTTTCCATGTTAAGAACCTCAAGTCAGCCAGACAAGTTGGTTAAACTGGAACAAGTATTAGCTTCTGTAACACACAATTAAGATCTCAAGGAGGATCCACAGGTTTTCTTGGAGGTCATTTACGCAAAACCCATTTCAAAAACATTTTGACATGAGAATGTGTTAAAAGAGGATGATCCATGGGCAGACATGCTGAAATGGCCAACAAATGAACCTTGATGGTGGAGTAAGAAAGGCCAAAGTATAGGGGGTCTATGTTCACATATCACATGTGGATTACAGTGAACACCTTATAATACATGAAATAGCGAAATTTTAAAGCACTGAAAACGTGTAATGTCATAAAACAAGTCATCGAATGGCCATAGTTGACCAATATTGCAAATTTAATCAACCAAGGTGGGGGGCTTCTCCCTCCAGAGCCCCCCACATCCCCCAACTATATATAGCAAAACCGAGACTGCACTACAGTGGGGAATAGGGCAAATTTAAAAAAATGCTTTCTTTGCTTACTTTATGCATTGCAGTACTTCCTGGTTGTTGGCTAACTATGGCCATTTGATGAATTATTTTATGATGTTAAGCAGTTTTGGTACTTTAACGTGTTGCTGTTTCATGTTCAGTTATAAGACATTTGCTGTAATCCATATTCAATGCACAAACATAGACCCAAAGTAAAGTACACAAATATTGTAAAACCAGAGAAACATTAGCCCTGGATGGGTATTGGTTATGTTGTTGACACCACCTACAAAAAACCTTTTCAATTTGCTTATACATGATTTTCTTGTAGAAGGCTTTCTTACATCTATTAGTATTTACTATACATCAACAGTAAACAGGTGCCTAAAGGGAATTAAGATCTTATCATTCAGGCAGTCAGTTGAAGTTGATTGGAGTCAGCTTGCATCAAACACCCCTCTTCTTGTGTGAGTAGATCCGCTCTGTGAAGAAGTTTGTGGTAATTGTCCCTGACCATTTTCAAAATAAGGGAGAACCTCTGTTGCCTGATCCAGAAAGGAGTCATCACAATGACCTTTGTGGATTCCTTCTGAATCTTCAGAAGCACCTTAAATATCAGGGGAAAGAGTAGGAAAGCATACAGAAACATTCCTTTCCACGGAAAAGAAAATGAATTTGTTTTTCAGGCCTTTTTCCATGTAGTCCTGGAGCAGAAATTTGCCAGATGATTTTTTCAGAGAGGAGGCAACGGGGTCTGCTTGAGGAACTCTGCATAGATGTATCAAATCTTTAAACACCCCCTGAACTAGCATCCATTCATGAGGGTCTATATTTGTCCTGCTCAGCTTGTCTGCCACACAATTTCGCTCTGACAGAATGTGGAATGTATGAAGAGTGGTATTGTGCTATGAATCTGTATCTCAAGCTAACATTGCTAGTCTGCAAAGAGGGTAAGCCCTAGTTCTCCCTTGCTTGTTGATGTACCACATGACTTTGTTATTATCTGTAATAACTTTAAGATGTCCAGGGGACCAAAGATGATTCAAAAAGGTGAATGCTTTGATCACAGTATGCATTTCCTTTATATTTATGCGCATGCATCTGTCCTTGGTGTCTAAAGCACTTTGCACTTTTATTCCTCCTGAAACTACTCTACAATAAAAGTCCAAGACATCTGTGGTAAATAACTGCTTTAGAGCAGGAGAAGAGAAAGAGAGATGTGGATTTAGGGATATTTTCGCTGTCCACCAAGTGGTTTCTCTTGAGATTTAAAATGATAATGTGCGTTGATGCAAAAACCAAAGAGACTTCAGATATCATTGTGCCTCTGTCATGTGGAGTCTTGCCAGGGGTGTCATAAGAATCATAGATGCCATCAGACCCAAACTCCTGAGTAGTCTCTCACAGTGACTGAAATCTGAGTGGAAAACCCTTAAAATAGATCTAGCTATATATCTATTTTTTCACGTGGAAGAAAAGCTCTTTAAACTGAGATGTCTAGCAGATACCCCAGGAACACAATTGTGTGTGAAGGCATCAAAAAATACATTAAATGTACTCTTGGAATCGTACCTTGTTTAGGAGATCTTACACCCAAGTGAGATGTTCTTAACACTTTGAAAAAATACATCTATGTGTGGGAAAATGTGGACACCTTGTAGCCTGCAGTGAGCTATACACTTTGCACTCTTGGTGCAGTAGATAATCCAAAGAGTAGGGCAGAGAACTAATAATGTTATTTATTTAACATTTGTTTACTGGGAAAGTCTGACTTGGAACAAAGTCAATTTTCAGCAGAGGCCTAGGGAGAAACACTCCAGATGCATGTCTTTGAAACGTGGGAGGAAACCAATACAAATGCATGGAGAACATGCAGACTCTGCACAAAAGGCACTCCGGCAAAGCATTGAACCAGAGAGCCTCTTGCCGTGAGGCAACAATGCTACCACTATACCACTGCACCACCCAGACACACAGAACCTTAAGAAACACCTGGTGTCTGGATTAATAGGGATGTGATGATAAACATTTTTTTTAAATCTAGTGTTAGCTTAAATGACAAAGAAGGGGTAACAGGTTATGAAGTGACAGCATTTTGAACTTGGGCACTATCACAAATTGGTTTAGGAAAGAAAGATCTAGAACTGGTTTCCAAGCATTTTCTTTCTTTTGCACCAAAAGATCTTTGAATAAAAACCTTTCCCAATCTGGGAACTGGCTGTATCTCACCCTGAGGCAACATTTGGTAAAGGACAGGAAGAAATAGAGGAGTCAGAGCTAGTGATGAGAAATTACTCCTTGAAAAGTAGAAATTTCCCTCCACTGCCACGTGTAACATGGATGAATGATCTTCACAAATCATTTGTCTGAAACTATCTGCTGCCAAAGAGAAAAGTAGAGATTCAGACTTTCTGGAAGGTTGAGGGGACTGACAGTGTGTATGTGTGTGCGTGTGTGTGTGTGTGTGTGGGGGGGGGGGGTTACAAGGTCTCTTAAATAGTAATTCTGGCTTATTATTCTGTCCTTGGCTTTGGGGGTTGATGTATTCCTTTTGGAACCTCCTAGTTAAAAGTCTGGTGCCTGCATTTTGCTGGGACTGTTTATTTTGTTTCTTGCCAAAATTGGATGAGGGGTTAGAGAATCCCTTAGAAATTTTGAAAAAGGAGGGCTGTCAATTCTTAGAGATTCCCTGGATCAGCTTACCCCTCTCATCACACCCTTTGATGACCTATGCTGCACAGAGACCAAAACCTGAATGTCTATCCAGAGGAGAATTTAAAATCCATTTTTTTCACATAATCTGGGAGGCTCTGAGAATGTAATCAGGTAAACCTCCTCAAAAAGGTACCAGTGGCCATAGCCAATACACACACTTTAAAACAATAAGTTGTCACCTGTAAAATGGAAAAAAATTAAACAATTTAAAGCAGATTTTTCCTCACAAGAAGAAACTGCAGACAAAACATTCCTCATAATTTCATAGTCAAGCAAAACATTTCTCATACTTTCAAAATTAGTCAGAAAAAACTTTAACGCGTGAGCCTGACGATTCAAAATTCTGAATAAAAGAGGTTTACACATTTTCCCCGTACTTATCACTTATTTCCACATCTTTGTCAGAAAGTATAACATTAGAATTAATGAAATGTTTAACAGCAGTAGATTTAACTAAATCTATAGCTGCTTGGTTAAGTTTAGGATGAGTGTATAAAAATTTAAAAGACTATGGAACTTTATACAATATATATATGACTTTTTTTAGGGGCAGCACATTCACTGTCGGGAAAATTGCAGGCAGTAACACACACATCCTCCAAAGCTAACAGCACTGGGGTAATGGGTGAAGGTTCTGGAAAGTCCATCTGTAACAGCTCATAGCATTGTCTGAGGGACTGAGAAACCTCAGTGTTCTCCCACTGAAAACAGTGGCACATTCTGGAAATAGTCTCAGAGAAAAATTAACCCCCCACAAGGAGAATCAGATACTTTGGTCTCCTCTGATGAATCAGAAATCTGAGGAGAAAACCTTGCATCTGTCCCTTCATCTTCCTGTTCAGATACAGATTTGTGAATCTCTTCAGGAAAAGACGCATCCCACTTTATTTTAGAAGAAACCACCTTATAAGATGGAGCAATAGCCTGAATTAAACCCTGAGTCACAACTAGTGAACTACACCTGTATATGGATATTTAAGGAAGAATAGATAAGTATTTTATTTTCTGTTTCTTTTTGATAGGAAAATGGGGTCAATAATGCTGTTAAAGGCAGCAGCAGCTTCCACAGGAATATGTACAACATTTTGAGTAAACAGGGAAGCCTTCCCTGTTCCCTCTGCCAGGACTAACAAGAGTGGCTCTCCCTTGCCCATTGATGGGACCTCAACAGTTGCAGAAAAAGTGGCTTACTCATGGTCCATAGTGCTGTAGATGCAGTGTAAGACAAGTGGTCCAAGAAACTGAATTTGGCCATGACAGAGTTATCCACTGGTGGCTGAGGCCAGTTGCTAGTATGCTGTGGTGGAAAAGGCAGAATGCTTAACATTTTCTTTTTGAGGCTCAAGAAAAGACCAACCAAGTGACCAGTAGTTTGTTTCATGGTCGAGCCAAACATAGGATCATAGGAAGTTACGAGACTATTGGCCCTGAGGCCCTTATATGCCTAGCCAGGAGTTTAGCCCATGTATAGACAAATCAGCACCCAATGTCCCTGTCCAGCATTGACATGGGTGGAATCCCAGGGATGTATTTTTTACTTCCCATCCAGTTATCCAGGTTGCGCTTAAAAAGGGGTAAAGAGATACTTTGCTTGATGTGGAGATGGAGTCTGTTCCACAGATGTGGGAGTCTCTAGGACACAAATCTGTCTCGCCAACAAGACCTATTGATGTTACAGACCAGGTTGAGGCCGCGTGTGCGGGTTACTCGAGTGAAGCTTGACTTGCGGATACGCAGCAGTCCCATCAAGGCGGGGTCCGAGATCACCTTGTATGCCAGACAGAGGTCACTGCTGAGGAGTCTGTATGAAACAGAGTAGAGGGATAGGGCTTTTAGCTTATCTGTGTATGGTAGATTTTTGAGGCCCTGGATTCTTCTGGTGAAGAACCTCTGTGGTCTCTCCAGCTGCTGCATGTGCTTTGCGAGGTACATGCCAAATGGGGCATTGTACTCAATAATGGGCCTTATAAGGGAAGAATACAGGGATGTTATGACCTCCTTATCCCTGGATGAGATACCCTTACTTATGAGGTGGGCCATGTAGAAAGTTTTCCATACAATGGAAGCAACATGGTGGTCAAAAATCAGGTTGCTATCAATCTGGGTGCCCAAATCACTCACAACTGAATGTGTGCTTAGGACATTGTTATTAATGTGATAATTTGAGGGGATGTCAGTCTCCCCAAAGGGGATGATGATGCATTTTATTGTATTCAGCTTGAGGCCATGTTTCTGGCACCAGTCATTTGTTTAGGCGAGACCCTCTTGGAGGATGTCCACGTCACTAGGGGAATTGATGACTGCGCCCAGCTTGTAGTCATCTGCAACCTTAGTCAGCCATAGCCCAGTGGTTTTGGTCTGCACCTCAGAAAAGTATATCCCGTATAATAGAGGCCCCAAGACTGAATCCTGGAGTACGCCACTCGATTCAGGTCTATTGCTTGAGGTGGCTTCCCCTACATTGACTAGGGGGGGTTCTATCAGTGAGCCAGTTAGCTACCCATCTGGTAACATATGGATTGATGCCTAGTTGAGAGAATTTATCTATTATGCCTGAATGAGGAATAGTGTAGAAGGCTTTGGCCAGGTCAAGGTAGGCAGTGTGCACTGCCTTCTCCTTGTCCATGGCTTTGGTGACTGTCTCAAAAAATTCGACCGATTTTAACAGACATGACCTCACCTTGATGAAGCCAAACTGTGTGGTATCAAGTGTTTGGAGGTTGCCAGTGTCCTTGTTAATGAGGTCCATGATAATTTGTTCCATGGCCCTGAGGATCAGTCTAGTTAGGCTGATGGGTCTATAATTTCCTGGATCGGTGGACACTCCACCTTTGTGTAAAGGGATGACAGTGCCAGTCCTCCAATCAGGTGGGACAAAATCAGTACTCAGGCTTTAGTTGAATAGGGCGCCTAATGTTGCTACAAGTTCCTGCCTGAGTTTGTGTAGGATGCAGCCTGAGATGTTATTGGGTTCCATGGAGGCTGTATTGTTTGCCTTTGAGAGAGCAGTGATGACCTGATCCCTAGATATAAGGGAAAGGGGGCAGGTACTGGGAATGTCCTGATTTACTGATGGGGGGACAGAGGGGTGAAATTTTTGCTGAATCTGTCAGCCAACAAGTTTGCTATATCTACAGCATTTGTATATGTGATGTCCTTGACGAACCAGTTCTGAACAGATCTGAGTGCTACCTTTGAGATTATGGACGTATGTGAAGAAGGCTTATGATTGTCTCTAGTATATGTGGCCAATTTGGATTCGAAGTTTGCTTTGGAGGATTTCACTAGTGCTCTTATTTGCTTATTAGAGTTTTTTTATTGCAGATGTTCACCAGACAGGTTTACTCTTCCTTGAGGATGATTTAGTCATGTCAGATATTTCTGATTCCATGCATCTATATAAATGTTCGTATAGTAATTTGGT
The DNA here is from genome assembly GCF_019279795.1 of Protopterus annectens. Taxonomy (NCBI): domain Eukaryota; kingdom Metazoa; phylum Chordata; order Ceratodontiformes; family Protopteridae; genus Protopterus; species Protopterus annectens. The sequence goes on along the minus strand of NC_056737.1, from coordinate 744,637,989 downwards.
ATAGTTTTGGATACTAGTGCCAGTTCCTAGAGAGGAGAAGGGGGCTGTGAAGCTTTTTATACCATCCCTCAGGAGGCTGTAATCAGCTTTGGAGAAGGATTTTTGTTTGACCCTAGCTAGAGGGGGGTCAGGAGAGATTGTGACATCAAATGTGACTGCTTTATGGTTGGATCTTACAAGGTAGGATGATACTGCTGGGATGCTGCAGTGGTTACTCAAGTTGGTTAATACCAAGTCCAAGATATTATCACCTCTTTTGGGGGTATCGACTAGCTGTTCCAAAGCATTTGCACTGATAAAATTGAGGAATCTCTGGGCATTTGTGTTCTGTCACGAGTAGTTTCTCCAGTCTGTTTTTAGGTAGTTAAAGACATCCAGGATCAGGGTAAAGGGTTGAATCTTGATAAATTTGAAGAGTTCTAGATAGGCAGTTTGGGCATCTTGAGTCAGATTTGGGGGTTGGTAGCTTGCTATGATTTGTACAGGGGTCTTGTCATTGGTTAACTGCACCTGGAGTTGTCCTGTGCATCATACTGTTTGACCAGCCTGGAGGTGTGCATGTCTTTAATATATATTGAAAACTCCAACTCTTAAAATGGTGCAGCTTATCAAATAACAGCTCTTTTGGCTTTACTACCCACAGTTTGGGGTCTGAATGCATGATAGGATGAGTAACCAGGTATGGCTGGGGTGCTCTCTGCAGCTTGGAAACAGGTTTCTGTGACTGTGCAGATGCCAGCATTTTCAGGGTTAAGAATGCTTTCAATGACTGCAGTTTCATGTTTAGACTCCTAGCATTTAGCAGCATGACCTTTAATTTGGGTTTTGCTGAAATATTTATGTCGGTGGTTTTAACCACAAACCTCATCACTTTTTCTAAAAAAGGCGCTATGGGGGAAGCTAGTGCCTTTGCCAGAAGCCTGAAGCCCAAGTGAGACAGATGCAAGCCATCTATGGCAAAGCATTGTGGTCTGTCGATCATATCTTCCCAGGCTGCAGGTACTGGATCCACCTGGAATGACACCAGAAACTAAGCCAATTGTTAAAATCAATAATTTTCTGTTTGTATTGAGGCATCATTCTGGTTGATGGTAGAATGCTGCTTAAGGCAAGGGACATACCTGCCTGGGACACATATTCAGCGACTTCAGTCATGTCTCTTCATATAGTCCAGGGAGGTATGTCTCAAGTCATTCACACCAACATGGACTATGACAGTCATACTAGTACCTGTTGTTGAGAGACTTGAGTATGTGTGTGATATGGTGGATTCTGGCCCCTGACAGACAACTAACTGTGACTTTCTCCTTATCCAGCCTGGTGAGTGGCACATCTGTGTGTCTCACAATGGAGTCTCCTATGACTAATATGTTGGGTTTATGGTTAAAATGGTGCCTCTTATCAAATAACAACTCTTAACCCTAACTTAGAGATAATAGTATTTGATAGGGAGGTAAGGTTTGGTTAAGATCTTTACCTCGTGGATAGAATGCACAGTGTTTGATCCTGACTTCTGCTCATTGGCTTGGCTTGTAATGGTGTACAGACTAGTACAAGTTTGGGCAACAACTCTCTTTCTATCTTCCACAATGAATACTATAAGACTAACATGTTCTTACAAGAAACCATAAATAGATTCAAACTTCCATACCGAACTGACTGAACTTATTAAATCTTATTTTACTCATAACATTGTTATTCTTATAGGTGACATGAACTTTTTTACTAAAACAGGATGCTAATCTTTTAGACTGCATACTACACTTTAACATGACTCAGCTTATGAATTTTCCAACAAGAGGTGATCATATTTTGGAATTATTAGTAACTAAGAGAGGATTCCATATAAACAGACGGCGCAGTGGTGCAGCAATAGCATTGTCACTTCCCAGCAAGAGGTTCTTCAGTTTGATTCTTGGCTGGGGTGCCTTCTGTGTGGAGTCTACATGTCCTCCCTGCGTTCATGTAGGTTTTCTCCAGTTACCTACCATGTTACAAAAGATATACATCTGTAGCATTTCTCTCCGGGCCTCTGCTGAAAATTAGATTCGTTCCAAGTTGGACTTTCCAGGTTAACAAATGTTAAAAAAAAAATAATAATGAAGTCCAAGTATGGCCTCCACTGAGTAATTTGTACCATTGTTCTGTCAACTTAAGTATTTTATCATATCACAATAATTACCTAGAGTTATGAAAATACAAGTTACATGATCTGGACCTTAAATTTGCAAAAATGAAATTTAACTCAATGAATTTGCATGAACAAGCTAATAAAAAGAACAATGGTGGATGTGCTCTTTTAGAGTCCGTCTTAAGTGAGAACACGGAAAAAGCTTCACAAAATAAGGTTTACAAAACTACATAAATTACCATATTGGTAGGATTTTGAATTGTATAAATTGTACAAAGGAAGAAAAAGATGATTTCAAAATTTTAGGGATAGCTGATGTTCAGAAATTAAATCAAAACTGAATCATATAACAAAAAGATTGAAGACTGAGTTGAAAAATAAGAAACTGATGCATGACATGGAACTATCATGTTCCTGCTCTTATAAGAAACAACTTTATAAATGCATCAATGTATTCCCTGCACCTGTATGGCAGCTGGTGCAGCAGTTAAAGTTGCAAACTGTAGTTCCTGTGGTAGATGATTTGATTCCCTCAGCCCTTGTTTATATGTCAATTAACCAGCATTGCTCCTGGATTGCCTCTGAAAAGGGACTATGTATCCACTCCAGTGAGCCTACCTGGTTAACAAATAAGATTATTATTATGATCATCTGATAAACCCCTGGATTTTGCAAGCCTTACACAGCGTGCAGGAGCTCTAGCAGGCAATATGTCTGCCATGCGATCCAGGAATAACCTGTAGGGGTGTGCACAAGTGCTCCTGCACTAGTCCTGCACGGACTCAGCCCCTGTATGCAAATTACCCCATTTGCAGGAGAAATCCATGCAAATGAGGTGAATTTATGATCCAGGAAGCTGGAAACTGGCCGTGCAGGACTAGTGTAATCTGCAGAAATGTACTCCACCAGTAATGGAGTACATTTCTGCAAATTCCAAAACGGCGCCATGACAACTCCAAATAAAAGCCAGATATCATTTAGAAAGCATGCCAATGGCCAAGTATAAGGCCACTGACATGGAAAACAGTTGAAAAAAAAAACTTTTATTTTTTTTTTTAGCCGATCTCGGCTGTTTAAGCGTAGGGTAGCGGCGCGCAAACGGGATCGGGGGGGGGGGGTAAGAAAATAAACCTAAAATAAGCATTCTGACTAACATCACTATTCTGCCATTATAGTCAGTGGTAGGCAGAAGACAACATGGCCAGTGAATAGTGGTTGCTAAGGGGGGAGGCTCAGTGTGAGACATGTAACTATGCATTAGCAGGCAATCCTAGGCAAATGAGGGGAATGATAGTGAATCCCAGATTTCCCATGCATGCTAGTCAGCTCCCAACAAAGTAAGAGCAGGAATAGCTTGGTGCAAGCCTAGGAGTTAGCTGACAACATAGGGGGTGTGTCAGGCATACTGTAAGCAGATTGGAGCCCTGTTGCTCAGGTTTGCTCCTAGCTTAGCACAGCTAGGCAAGGGGCTGTGTCTCAGGCTGCCATGCACTCTTTACATTGCCTAAGTGCGTGTGCGCACCATACACCGGGTTTTAAAGAAAAAAAAAGTAAACCGGGAAATAGCAACTCTGTTCACATTTGAGCACTGTGTTTACACGGAGTGCCCTCGGACTTAAACAGGAAGGCAATGGGAAGGGAAAACAGCAGTAGGAAGGTAATCTAGGAGAACTAGCATAGCTGGCAGGTGAAATTCATCAGAATCAGCCAATTACACAGGCAGCAGACCAGCCCAGCCCAGAACACTACTATAAACTATGCAAACACCTTACCCTCTGTTTTTTCCCATAGTCTACACCACCGGTGTATACAAGCGAGGAAGTTTTAACACACAAAACAACAAAATGATAGGGGCTGCAATAGCTATCATAAAACAACTTGTGGAAGAGGCTGAGGGTGGTGAGGATGTGAATGCTGTCGACCAACCCACAGTAAGGAGATGGAGAAGAGTGTACAGACCCAGGGTAACCTACCAGGGGCTACATGAGCTGGAGATAGTGGAGTGCTATAGGACAGGCAGGGACCTCCTGCAGCAAATTGTTGAGCTGTGCTGGCCATGCCTGACACACAGAACTAACAGAGGGAACCCATCCCAGTGGATACCAAAGTATATGTAGGCCTAAGAATACTAGCTACAGATACCTTCCACAGGCCAACTGGGGATATGATGGGGATCATATCCCCATCATATCCCCAGTTGGCCTTTGGGGATATGATGGGGATCTCACAGGCAGCATCCAGGGTACTCCACCAGTTCCTGGATGTCATGTCAGCACATGCTGGTGAGCACGTATATTTCCACAACCCCAGTGAGGTGTTGGCCAGCAATATGCGACTGTTCGACTAAATAGCAGATTTCCCTGAGGTAGTGGGTGCTATAGACTGCACACACATATGCATCAAAGCACCACCCATTGAGCGGCGTAGGGTCTAAATCAACCGCAAGGACTTCCCCTCCATCAACTGTCAGGTCGTGTGCGATGCCCAGGGCATAATAATGAATGTATGTGCTGGCTGCTGCCCTGGAAGCTATCACGATTCCCACCTCTGGCATCTGATGTAGCTGTACCAGAGATTTGCCAGTGGGGACATCCCTTATGGTCACCTAGTGGGGGATGCTGCATACGCACTGGAGACGTGGCTGATGACACCTATCAGAAATGCACACACACCCGAACAAGAACTTCATAATGAGGCGCACGCACAGACCAGAATTATAATAGAGCGTGTGTTTGGGATGCTCAAGTCACAGTTCTGATGCCTGGATAGATCCGGTGAAGCCTTATAGTGCTCACCAGCTACATGTACTTGAATTGTCATCGTATGTGCCAGGCTACGCAATATGATCCTGTGGAAACAGCTGCACCAGAAACAGGCATGCGGCAGGACCACGCAGCCCCACAACATTGCCAAGGCCTGCATAGGCACAGAGTGACTCAGGGGAGGTACAACCTGAGCCTGCACCAGTAGGCAGAAGGAGGCATGCTCAGTATGCCCTGGCCTTGGCAAAGAGGCAACACATAGCACATACACTGACACAGGAGGGACCTAGGGAATAACACCTCTCTCTGACTCTCACATACAGTAAAAGGATGCCAAACATGACATTACCTGTGCTCAACCATGTGTAGGGAGTGTATTATGTGCATCCAACATAGGCAGCCCTGCAGCACCACCCTCAATACTGGGAAACCCACACAGTAAGTCACACAACCTACCAATTGCCGAATGGAGTAGAGTGTGTTGTTACCTGTATCTATGGTATGGATGTGAGCATTCAAGGGAATCAGGTGGCTGAATAGTATGCCAGCAGATAGTAGACACCTATAGTGGCACCATGAGATCTGTAACAAATACTGGTGTCACCATAGTAGCCAGTACTACACAGGGTGACAAAACCCACTACAAGAAATGTGCTGGGCCACATGTGTGTCCATATGACTCACACGTGCCAGTCAAGGAGGTTCACATACCCAACAACAGTCTCAGCCAGCAGGACAGGTGTATACACAAACAAAGGCTGTGATATGGCCTCTGAATGATGCCTGTGGGTAAGCTCCCACCAGGCCTACACAGACAGACTAAAGCAGGTCAGGCAGTGGGATGTTAGTTCTGAAGGGTAGGAAGTCAGAAACTAATATGTAGGTCAATCAACTCTAAGACCTGTAGTACACTGATGTGCCTCTAGTTAGCATGATAGGTTAGAATACAGAATGAAATGGAGTACCTGACATACCAGTACAGTCATATCAAATGTGTACAAGTGTCAGGCGTGCCTCCCATCCTACATAGAAATGTAAAAACAGTCAGGTGTGCCCCCCCAATCCTGAGTAGAAATGTAGTAACAGTAAGGTGTGCTCCCCCCACAATCCTGTGTAGAAGTGTAGTAACAGTTAAGTGTGCCCCCCCAATCCTGTGTAGAAATCTAGAAATAGTCAGGTGTGCTCCCCATCCTGTGTAGAAATGTAGACACAGTCAGGTCTGTCCCCCCACAATCCTATGTAGAAATGTAAGAACGGTCAGGTGTGCCCCTTCCTCCTAACCCAGCGTAGAAATGTAGTAACAGTCAGGTGTGCCCTCCTCCCACAATCCTGTATAGGAATGTAGAAACAGTCAGTTGTGCTCCCCCAACCCTACTTAGAAATGTAGTAACAGTCAGGTGTGCCCTCCAAACCTATTTAGAAATGTAGTAACGGTCTGGTGGGCCCCCAATCCGATGTACACATGTCGCAACAGTCAGGTGTGCCCTCCCACAACCCTATGTAGAAATGTAGTAACATGTATATGTAGGTATAATACCAGTGCAGCACAGATGCACAGAGGTGGCCAAGGTAGCAGGATAGGGTGTAGCATCTGCACAATATGCAGGTATATGTGTTAGGTTGGTGTGTGTTTCATAGTATGTGAGAGTGGTCAGTATGTATGCATGTTGAGGTACGACCTGGTGGCCATTGCCCCACTACTGCTGATGACAGGGACAAGTCCTCACAACTGCAGTGCCAAAGACAATACCCACCAGTATAACATGCTAGCAGTAAGCCACTGTAAATGTATGGTGGTAATATGTGTCACCATCTGAAAGACTGACATGGGATGGCTGTTGGGCTAGATGTACAAGCAGTTCACAGGGGAAAGTACCACAGACATACAGTATATACTGTGTCACTGTGAAATGGACACACACTTGGAATTGTACATACAAGTATGCATCGCATTATCTGGTCCTGTAGTAGGGGATACCGGTGTTGTCTGCCCAAACCCTTGCAGATCAAAAAGGAGGTAGGATTTCTGTATTGGGAAACAGATGATGTACCTGCACATGCAAGCATAACTGGAATACCCAATGCATATCTATGTGCCAGATGCAAGCAGTGTCCACAGCACACATGCATCCAGCTCACACAAACACCACCCACTGGTACCTATCTGGTTGTACCCCTGCTGTGGGGAATGGGTACAATATGAACCCAAATGTATATGGCAATAGCAAAAGAATGCAGCATGCAGTGCAGGTGTCCCATGCAATTGTGACACTAGCTGTAGGTAGCACCCTGCCAGCATCCACACCACCTGATCAAGACTGATAGAAGGTATTGGCATGAACACCTAGCATGTCTACCCTGTCACCCCAGGGGAATATACTGTATGGCAGTCTGAGACTGTAGGACTGACAAAATGCAATGGCCTGCCACATCTGGCCCGCATCAACACCAAATGGCCCACAGGCCTCTGCCAAGGGCCTGTGTCTCACACATACTGCCAATGCATGTTGTTAAAGCAAACAAACGGAAACCAGTAAAATACACAAAAGCAGTCCGGACAAACACCGTAAAGCCCCAAAAAATGTTAAAGTCCTTATTGTGAAGGCTGTTTGCAGTACAAGCTGCAACACTGAAATTGAAATCCACTTGCACGTATAAAGCCACACTGAAGTCGGAAAAAAACTTGAACCTTAACGCACTTTATTATTAAAACAAGCGTTTTCGCTGTGGTTAAAACTATAGCTTCATCAGAGGCAAAATTAGAATGCAGTGTCAGAGTCAGGTTTTTATACAACACACCCTCACCTTAATTAGTAATGCAATCACAATGAAGGCGTGTTAGCAGCATTTCTTGCAAGAGTAAATTCAGAGAATGAAAGCTCTGTTTAGGAGCATTCTCAAAAGTGTGTAGTTTCATACTTTTAAAACAGTTGGAAACCATGAAACATTGATGCATCAGCAGTTTGTTACGTTCATACACCAAGCAAATGTGCATTAAAAGCATGAAAGTGTGTAAAAAATATATACACAATAAAAGCAGTCTAAAAACAATGCATAACAGGTCTGCATATAAAAATGTTTATAGAAAATTGTTTGTAAAAAGTATCTAGTGAAATCACTACCTGCAACTATATTTGGAAGCCTTGCTAAGTGTAAGTCTTAAAAGTAGTGAAAAGTATATGTTACTGCAAATTACTATTAAAGTAAAATAAAATGAAGTGGAAAGTGAAGTAAGACAAAGGTAAAGGAGTTATCTTTTATAGCTCCTCATTTTCAGGACACAAGCTATATTGCAATGTTCATTCAAACCTGGGTACGAAAATGAGTCTAGTAATATTTGCCATTCTAGCTCCTTATTCTCCAAAAAGAGAGGTACTGGACCCCCTCTTTCTGTTTTCTTGACCTGGTCAATTGCAATAAAATGGAAGCTATGTCCTTGATGTTTCATTACGTGTTTAGCTAAAGCGTTTTCTTTTTTCAGTTTCCTTATGGCATAATCATGTTGGTACAGCTTGTCCCGTAGTCTCCGGTCAGACTTGTCTATGTAAAATGCTTCACAGCAGTTACACTTAGCTAAATAAACTATAGATCTAGAATCACAATTAAGCTTATGTGTAATGTGGTACTTTTTGTTGCGTATTACAAAGGAATTGGAAGCCTTCACAAGATGGCAATAGTTACATGCCCCGCACTGAAAACAGCCTTTTGTTCTAGTCATTAGCTCCGTCTGTTTACTTCTTTCTAGCAAAGTTTTCAAATTATTGCCTCTCCTATATGCTATCAGAGGTTTTGTGCCTAACTTGTCCATGAGTTCCTCATTATTTGTTATGTAATACCAATTTTTATAAAGTATAATTTGAATGTTCCTCGAGTCAATACTGTAATTTGTGATGAAACTATTTACAAACGAGGTCCCTGTTATCTCAGTGTTGGAGGTTGCCCTAAGAAAGGATATGTTATCCCCAACCGTCGGATTAGCCTCTAAGTCTTCCTCTTGTCCACTGAAAATTTTGTGTGGAAGTAAGGGTAGAAATTGACCTTCCCTTCTTTTATTATTGATCTCATCCAGTATTTCTTCAAATAAAGTATTTGGATATCCTCTGTTGGTGAACATTACTTCCAAGATTTTACATTCTTCTTGGAATAATATCTCATTACTGCACATCCTGGCTGCTCGAATTAGCTGTCCCTTTATAATAGCCTTCTTTTGCTTGAATGGGTGGCAGCTGTTGTAATGTAAAAAGGAGTTGCAGTAGGTTGGTTTTCTGTATACATGAATTTTATATGTTTAATTTATTGAATTTTAAATAAAATGTTCTGTTTTATGAATTATTTATAGGGATGAAATGGAGTGGTAATGATAGTAAGGAATCAAAATGAAATGAGTTTGTTTTAACTTAATAATAAGAAGGCACTTTGATGAAGGGAGTAGTTTTAGTGGGATTGTGTCAGCAAAAATGTAATTAAGACTTTTTATTGTATGATGAGTTCCAATTACTCAATTAGTAAAAGTATTTAAGCTGAAGGGGAAGAGCAAGCATTATTCTTTTGCATCTGAGGAAGTAAGTCTAAACGAAAACGCAGGTGTGGAGACATAGCGTTTATGTTTTTGGAGCTGTTTTGTGGAATTTCGTGCTGTTGTGGTGTTCTGTGACATTCTCACCAATAAAGCTGTGAAAAGAAGAGGAGACGTGTTTTACTCCACTGGTACTACCTTGTTTTGCTTGGTTTTCTGTATATCTTTGAAGAATATTCACAATTGTTAACTTCTTTATACAAGTGAACATCAAGGTAGTCAATGCTTAGCTCTGAGAATTTAGATGTGAATTTTAAAAAGTCAGTTGTGTTATTAATAGAAGAAACAAATTCATTTGCTAGTGTCTCATCGCCATCAAAAAGGATGAAAATATCATCCAGGTATCCTGTGTAGAACTTGATGCGGTTCGTTATGTTAACGTCCTTAAGAATGTTGTCAACCTCCCAGTAGGCCATAAATAGGTTAGCTACTGTAGCACCACATGGGGACCCCATAGCTATGCCTTGTTTCTGGAGGTAATATTTCCCATTAAAGATGAAGAAGTTGGACGTAAGTATGATGTCTAAAAGTTGGGATACTAAATCAATTTCATTTTTGGGTGCTCCCAAATGATCTAACATTAGTGAAATCCATTCAATAGCCTCCAGGTGAGGTATAGACGTATATAGATCTATGACGTCAATAGTAAGGAAGTTCAGTGAGTCACTGTAATCAATTTCACTTATCTTTTTTAAAAATGTCCACGAGTCCTTGCAAATGTGTGATATTTTCTTAATATATTTGCTCAAGATAATTTCTACAAGTTGGGCACTGGGGTATGTAAAAGAGACTCGGCTATCAATCAATGCCCGGATTGGTGGATTAACCAAGTTTTTATGAATTTTTGGTATACCAAAAATTACTGGTGTCCTAGGCATTGTGATGTCAGTGTAATTGTAGGTGTCAATATCAATGCACCCACTAATAAATAGGTCCCTTAAAAAAACCCTAGTCCTAGAAATTGACGTGTTCATCTCATTCAGTGATGATGAACTATAAGCTGGACTATCGAGGATAGTTTCCATTTTACTGATATATAGAAAGTTATCAAAGATTACAAGCCCACCTCCTTTGTCAGGTTTTACTAACCCTGACCGGTGCTTTACATAAGTTTTCCAAGCCTTGTAGTTGTTCTTCTGTGATGTTATAATCTAACCGGTCGTTTTTAGTATGTGAAAAAGTGACCATTTGTCTGAGGTCCAATTCACAAGTTTTTTCAGTACCTCTCTTTTTGGAGAATAAGGAGCTAGAATGGCAAATATTACTAGACTCATTTTCGTACCCAGGTTTGAATGAACATTGCAATATAGCTTGTGTCCTGAAAATGAGGAGCTATAAAAGATAACTCCTTTACCTTTGTCTTACTTCACTTTCCACTTCATTTTATTTTACTTTAATAGTATTTTGTAGTAACATATACTTTTCACTACTTTTAAGACTTACACTTAGCAAGGCTTCCAAATATAGTTGCAGGTAGTGATTTCACTAGATACTTTTTTACAAACACTTTTCTATAAACATTTTTATATGCAGACCTGTTATGCATTGTTTTTAGACTGCTTTTATTGTGTATATATTTCTTACACACTTTCATGCTTTTAATGCACATTTGCTTGGTGTATGAACGTAACAAACTGCTGATGCATCAATGTTTCATGGTTTCTAACTGTTTTAAAAGTATGAAACTACACACTTTTGAGAATGCTCCTAAACAGAGCTTTCATTCTCTGAATTTACTCTTGCAAGAAATGCTGCTAACATGCCTTCATTGTGATTGCATTACTAATTAAGGCGAGGGTGTGTTGTATAAAAACCTGACTCTGACACTGCATTCTAATTTTGCCTCTGATGAAGCTGTAGTTTTAACCACAGCGAAAACGCTTGTTTTAATAATAAAGTGCGTTAAGGTTCAAGTTTTTTTTCCGACTTCAGTGTGGCTTTATACGTGCAAGCCAATGCATGTTGTGTCATGGACACCCAAATAGCAACATAACACACTCATCATAAGCCATATGCAAGGCCATGTGGACAAACCACAGTAACATGTCCACCATGTCCCACTGCATGAACTGTAGACCAACTCCAACACATAGCTGTGATGGGGTGATAACCTTAGAGAAATTGTCAGAGAATGTATTCATAATGTAAGGAAGAGGATAGAATAATGGGGGTTGGGAGCTTGGGCAGCATGGAATGTGCATGGTCCGGCACAAAGCTGTGTGTACACACTATCCCTGGCTGTAAACACATAAATGGCTGGCTACATACCTTCCCGTACACCACAATAGAGGTAATGTCCTGACTCACGTCCCCTACCTCTGGGTAACCTGTGAAAATCTGCAATGCTGTGAGGTATTGCCATAGCAATATAAGGCCATACTGTCATGTTGATGGATGTACAAGTATGGGATTCTTTGCCAGCACTGTACCAAGGTGCTGAACCGGACACACAGACCCAGCAGCAGGTGTCTGCAGCTCCCCTCCAGTATGGCATAACCTACCATGAATATGTAGGCATCTGCCCACAATACTGCATACAGCTGCAGTTACCCCTGTCCCTCAAGACATCACTGTGAGCATGAATGTCCACCTGATAGTACATGAGGACAGAAAATATCACAGTGTATAACAAGACACATGTCTGAATATCTCTGCTGACAGCAGTACCATGTAGCTGAAGCAGCACAGACACAATCACCTACAGTACACACTATTCCCTGCACACTTTGTCCCCATATTGCCAAATGATCTACAGATACACTGGAGTACAAACTACCTGGAAACGATCCACACATTCAATACAGAAGGCATACTGAGCATGCTCACACACTTAAACAAATGAAGCCCATGTCTGGAAACAACAGTAGACCAGACATATCTGGCAGTTGCAGATGTTAGTGCAGACACTCCTCAGTATGCAACACTCATGCTTTGCACACACACTGGATAGGAATACAGACATATATCCAAGGACAACACACTATAATAAGCCAAAAGTAGACGTACATAGATGTGTGGAAGAGAGTGACTGTGTCAAGGAGCCATCAATTATATGGCCTGTCCCACCCAGCACACAGCCAAATGGCTACAACTACATGAGGCTCAAGTGCCACTCACTATAGATATTAGCCACCGGTATCTGTCAGCTTTACAGACTATGTGGTGCAAGTGCTAGCTTTGAAATATGACTGTACAAGGAAGTGGTCATCTAGCAGCTGTATACACGTACCTGTGGACTATAACCCTGTGTGTACCCGTATTTGGTGTGTCAACTTCTAGATGAATGGGTTATGGCCCATGCACACACACTGCCCTCCCATAGCCCTACTATGACAATTCTGCTAAAGTAATCCACTTTGAAATACACCTTTGGGAAAGCTGTAGCCCACTGTAATTTTTGTGGTGCATCCTATAACTGCATACTGCTGTAGTGTGATAAACTAGTTAGGTAGGAGTTCTAATCCCAGATATGGCAACTGTGGGTATGTGTGTTTCTGTGTCTCTGTCTGTGTAGAGAGCAATGCTTTTTAGGCTAGTCACACACACACACACACACACACACACACACACACACACACACTACAAATCAAATGCCCTACTTTGGCAAGGCTGCTGATGTCATTCACTGTGGAATACACCTTTCAGAAAGCTGTAGACCAGTAATCTCCATAGCACATCCTATAATTGTGCACTGCTGTAGTGTGATAAGTTAGTTGGGTAGGAGTTCTAATCCCAGATATGGCAAGTCTGTGTGTGTGTGTGTGTGTGTGTGTGTGTGTGTGTGTGTGTGTGTGTGTGTGTGTGTGTCTGTGTAGAGAGCAATGCATTTTAGGCTAGTCATACTCAGTACAATTCAAATGCCCTACTTGGGCAAGGCTGCTGATGTCATTCACTGTGAAATACACCTTTGTGGAAGGAGTACTCCAGTAATCCCAGTGGTGTGTCATATAACAGCTTCATGCTGTAGTGTGATATAGAACTCGGGTAGGTGTTCTATTCCCACACATGGCAATTGTGGATGTTTTGCATGTGTTTCTATATCTGTGTAGGGAGCAAAGCATTTTAGACTAGTCACACTCACTACAATTCAAATGTCCTACTTTGGCAATCCTGCTGATGTCATTCACTGTGAAATGCACCTTTGGGGAAGGAGTACTTCAGTTATCCCCATGATGCATCCTATAAAAGCTTTATGCTGAAGTGTGATATAGAACTGTGGTAGGGGTTCTATTCCCACACATGGCAGTTGTGGATGTTTTGCATGTGTTTCTATATCTGTGTAGGGAGCAATGCATTTTAAGCTAGTCACACTCACTACAATTCAAATGCCCTACTTTGGCAATCCGGCAGATGTCATTCACTGTGAAATACACCTTTGGGGAAAGAATACTCCAGTAATCTCTGTGTTGTATCCTATAACTGTGTAGTGCTGTAGTGTAATAAACTAGTTAGGTAGGAGTTCTAATCCCAGACATGACAGGTGTGAGTGTGTGTATGTCTGTGTGACTCTGTGTGTGTGTCTGTGTTTGTAATTTGTATCCTGTATGGAGTTGGCTGTGAGTGTGTAACAACTGGACTCAATTTGGAGCAGGTTTTGCAAATTTCTTATATGATGGCCCTAGTATATCACAGCGTCCACCATACAGGGATAACAGATGTGAAATAGCCGAGAGGCTGGGAAGCAAATCCATACCCCTACATGTGACATCAAGGCCAGGTGAACAAAGTGAGCAACCCTAGTATTACGCAGAGAACACTCTCAACCCATGTTTCATGTACACACACACACACACACACACACACACACACACACACACACACACACACACACACACACACTTGCCTAGGCAACAGATACTATGTTGGTAGTACCCTGCATATTGCCCACTGATAGTAACCATGGTGTGATTGCAGTGGGCTACAGAGGGCATGGCACCCCGTAGATCAGTCCAAAAGGCATGCACATGCCAACAGTGCACCTTCCTCATGTTCCCCACACTGGACACCTGCAACACCTGGTGTGTCATCAAATGTGAACCACAAAGGACATACCATACCTGAAAAACATGCCCTGTATGGACAGATGCCACTGACACCAGGGAATATCAGTATTATGCTATCAATGTAGGTGCAGGGTCAACCTGCCATCCATTAACAGTTCCCACCACATGAGGCCAGGACTGGCACATCTGATAACAATCTCTGTACACAACATGGGCCAGACACCCCAGGTACAGTTCCACTTGTCACTGTGCATGCATCTGGGAGGTGTGCACATCCCAGACACCGTCAATGTCATGGACTAAGTAACACACACATGGCAAGCAATGCACAGCATTGGCCACACGCAATAGTCACCCAGGTGACTGGATGGTGAATACAATATCCACATGTGTGGGAAAATCCAGACGCTTCATACCTGAGCCACAGTGCGGACCATTGTCATGTGGCCTGATGTTAAGGTATACCCATCACCTAGCCTTGTATAGCCATCTGGCACAGCCAACCACTACACACCCGTGAAGCAATGCACCCATGTATGTCAGTACTGGCACCCTGTGTCTGTGTGTGTGTGTGTTGTATGATGTGTATGCCCGCATTCACACTCACTACAACCCCCACTGGCATACTGAAACATGCTGTCTGATGTCAGACACCTCCACATACCCTTTGCCCATATAACCTCCATATGACCCTTGTGGTGCATGTGATACCTGCACAGTAATGTGTTGTGGCAATCTCACTAGTGATGAGTTGTATTCCTGGCCCTGCCAAGTGTGTCACTGTGTGTGTGTGTGTGTGTGTGTGTGTGTGTGTCTGTGAGACTGTGGCTGTGTTGACGCTGGCACCTGTTCATGCAGACGCACGTGTACTACACCTACCATATAGCTACCATATCCCTGTTGCAGATGTCACTCACCATCACATATACATTTTGAGGGCTCTTCAACATGTAACCTATATGGCACATCCAATAACTGCATAGACATGTGATAGCACTACATAGTCATCAGGGGTTTGATACCCTGTACTGGTAGATGTGTGACACAAACATGCTTAAGTTTTACTCTCCCACCCCTCCATGACTTTTCTTTGCCTCTGTCTACGTCTCTCACTCCCTCTTTGGTGGATGTGGAGACTTACACCTGCTTTGCTTAGGCAGCAGCATGTGTATTTTAAATGATGCTCATGATCAGCTGATGGCCCCTGCATGAATTGCAGGGCTCCTTTAGCTGATTGCATGTGGAACAACTGAGGTAACATTCCCATAGCCAATTGCATGGAAACACACTCCAATGTCTAGGAAGATCATGTTGGTGTTGGGCCTTTACATTCACTGTGAGCAGGAACTCAATCTGTTGTTTGGCAAAAAGCATCTCAGATGGATTGTGGATTTACCTCTACCAACATACTCTGCTGAAACAGGGCAACACACAGGAGGGGGGTGTGCCTGACCTGACTACAGACTGTAAGTGCTGCTATACTGCATTTGGAGTAATGTTGGTTTAACAGGGTGTGTGTGGATATAGCTGTCCTACATGTTTTAATAACTGCCATTTCAGTGCTATGTTTATGAGGAAACCCCCATCTGTAGGGTCATCTGCAGACTGAGCAGTGTGTGTGGTGCCTTTTGTTTCATGTGTTACCCACAGAGCACCTATCCGTGAACTGTAGAAGGTAGTGTGAGGATTGCAGTCTGTAGATGGTGACAGCCGTGAGAGTTACTGGCTTCATATCCCTCATAGGACATATGTTGAAACAAATCCTGTTACAACAGTAAATGTATGAGGTTATCACAGCAACATGGCAATATTGGCCCTGTGTATGTGTCTCCAGCCACAACTCTGTCAACCTTTGTACATATGTCATGCAGTAAGAGGTGCATATGTGCTGTACACAATAATTAGTGACACCATATCTGATAACAAGCCAGTGAGATATCAGACTGCTACACACTATGTATAGTAGGGGTTATATTTTATGACATAACCTGGACATTCTGTGGTTGTGTGTACAGTACTGAGGTCTGTGTACTTATGGTGATTGTCGACAATGTGTGTATTGTTAATATGTACTTTGGCCTGTGTACAGACTGTGGTAGATGTCATTGTTCTTGGTCCTGTTCTATCTGATGTTACATGCTGCTCCACTGTATGTTACCCTATTGGCTTACATGTTTGTAGGGCCATACACACACATGTCCCATACCACAGACAGCCATTGGACCACACTGTGTAGTGGCCCAGTATATGTAGGGATAGTGTGTGAGTGGCACATATGAGGATGGTGTTGAACAGATAGTCCATATACTGTAATATTACGCTAGCTTACCATATGTGGCTGTGGCTGTGTTCACATTGGTTGTGGTTATGCACTTTCACAAAGGTGTATCATACTCTGTGCTGTGACATGCCTGTAGAGCCTGCTATATATGCTGGTACATGTGCATTCCACCTTAGGAAATGTAGGCCACTGTTGAGCCAGTCTGCCTGTAGCCTGCACATTGATTTTTTACATGCCTAGCAGCTTAGTGTACTTACCCAGTGAGATGTCATTTCCAGATACTTGCCAGATAAACTGCTGCTGGGCCACCATAACAGTCATGTATGTCAGACAGAGCAGTGGGATGCTGTACAGATGTATGTCAATATATAGTGGGTAGTATGTAGCCATGGCACCTCTGTACCAGTGGCTATTATGTGTCAGAACAGAGAGGGGAGTGTGAATGCATAACCTATGGGGGCAAATGTATACCAGTAGTTATGTGTTATACCCATCTACATGGCTGTTAAATCCACATTGTCAGGCTTTGTCCACATGTCTTGCACTAAGGGGTTCTGTGTATACCTCTGGACTGTCCAGAGTGGGTCAGACTGTCCACATATATTGGCTAAAATCTCTGCTGTAGTCCACAGGAGCATTACATGCTAGCAGTGGTACTATACTATGATGTCCTTAGGATGTCTGTCAGTAGCCAATGGCGCACATGTTAAAAGCAGATGTGACCTCCCACACACACACCATGTCTGTGAAGACAATCCCTATTACTGTATAAATAGTCTACAGATATACCTGCTATACATACCTGACATCCCCTTGCACTATGAATTTGGGAGTATGTTCAGGACATATGGTGAAAATATATGTATATATAATTATCCAGACAACTATATAGATATATACACATATACATATTGACATACATAGATGGATCTGTATATGTTTATAGATATACATATGAACACTTAGATATATACATATACAGAGCAATATATGTCTGCACATAGATTTTAAAATTGTTTTTTTCTCAAAACTTGCATTTTATCTGACTTTGGCCTAGCACTTTGTGTGGGGTCATTTACTGCACTGTTATAACTTGTTGATACTTGTTAACCTCTGCTATCTCTGAAAAAACAAAAAAACAAAACAAATCTTGCTTTTTTCCCACTTTTCTGAGATTTAAAAAAGTTCAGTTACAGGCTTGCTGTTCTTGAACTGTTTGTAAGTTTCTGTGAGACCATTTTTTGCTTGGGCTAAAGGAAAGTCTCTCTGTTGATCAGTGGCAGTGAAAAAAATTGAGCAGCCTGCCTGCCCCTGTGGGAGTGGTTACTGACTTGAAACTGTAGTTTTATTGGCCATTTTGGGTCAATTCCAAAACTCCTTCATCTTCCTCTCTTAAAACCCTCTTTTGCATGGTTTTGTGCGTTTTTGAGCATAGCGCAACAACGGGCAGCGCCGCCTAATTGGGTTTAAACTATTCCTGGCTCCACAAAGTCTGCTATTCACTTTTTCCCTTAGAACTGCTCTATCTCTCAATTTAAACACCATATTCTCATTCTAAGGCCCTTCACTGGTCCAATTAAGTAATCCTACAAGTTAGCACTATTAAACCATAAGCACTACTTACTCTTATACTCTCTATGATTACCCTGTCCTCTATTGGTCCGTCTTAAATTCAGTTTCCCTGTTACTCTAGCATGTCCAAAGGTCAGTCAATGGTTTCCTCGCCAGTCCAGCTGGTGAATCTGGGAATTTTGAGGCAATGTTACAACTGTCTCATGTACACGGACAACCCTCTCCTCCTCCAAACAGGTTCAAATATATGTGAGAGATGCAACTATTTAGCCAAACTGGAGGCTGAGCTCTCATCTCAAAACTGGTGTAACCAGTCAGGAGGAGAAGGTAATCTCACACAACACAATTCCAGTATCACATAGTCCCACCACATCAGCGAACCAAACACATAAATACACAAAAACATACTCGGAGGCTCTAAATAAAAATCTACCTAAACAACAGAGACCTCCAAAGCAGACATCCAAGCAAACGCTACCTCAAAACAAAACACACACAACACATAACCCACAAAGTCAGTGTGCCAAGCAGCCACAGCCCTTAAGGCTGAATAACACACCTGATACTCTTGTTATAGGTGACTCTATTGTCAGACACACTGATGTCCCGCTCACCAGGCTGAATAAAGAGAACATCACGGTGAGCTGCCTGTCGGGTGCTAGGATCCGACACATAATGCAAGCACTCAGGTCACTCCAAAGCAAATACAAATATGACTCAGTCATTGTACATGCTGGTGTGAATGACCTGAGATGTACCTCCCTGGACTACATGAAAAGAGACATAGAGGAGCTCTCTGATCATGTAGCCCAGGCTGGTATGACCCTGACCTTGAGCAGCATCTTACCCTCACCTAGAATGATGCCACAGTACAAAGACAAAATGATCAATTTTAACAATTGGCTAAAATGTTGGTGTCATTCAAAGGGGATCCAGTGTCTGTCAGCCTGGGATGACATGCTCGACAAGCCACGTTGCTTCACTAGGGATGGCTTGCACCTGTCACCACTCGGCTTTCGGATATTGGCAAAGGCTCTTGCCACCCCATAGTGCCTTTTTTAGGCAAGGCTCAAAAGTCAAACCCACCCGCAAAGACAGCACAAGGAACAAGAAACTAAGGGTAATGCTGCTAAACGCCAGAAATCTTAACCTCAAGATGCACGCACTCGAAGCTCTCCTCAGTATGGAGAACATCGATATCTGTGCAGTGACAGAAACCTGGTTCAAGGCTCCAGAGATCACCCCAGCACTACCAGGCTATACCTCATATCATGCTTTTTGGCCCCAAAACCCAACCCAAACCACAAATGGAGGGGGAGTTTCCATATTTATCAAGGATATCCACACCTCCAGGTTAGTGGCATTGCACAAAGTATCGGAGACCATCCATGTGCAACTAACAGTGGGCAAGACTGCTTTTCAGTTTATAGCATCCTACAGACCACCCTCTCAAAGTCAGGAATCCCATTCGGCTTTCCTGAAAACATTGGAGAACATGAAGATCTCTCCTAACACCATTATATTGGGCGATTTCAACTACCCAAACATTGACTGGGAGCACTACTCAAGCCCCAGCACCTTAGCCCAAAGATTCCTGGAAATTATAAACTCAAATGCTATGGAACAACTAGTCACCACTCCCACAAGAGGGGACAACATACTAGACCTGATCATTACCAACATGGGGACTCTATGCTCCACACCAGAAGTATATCCCTCATTGGTAAGATCAGACGATAAATTAATTTCATTGGATGTCCACATCCCGACCCCACCCCCAGCCCAGAAAACCACAGTGAAAAACTTCTCAAAAGCGAACTTCTCACTTCTCAAAACTTAAGTGGAATCCTTCAAGGCCCCAGGGCCAGTGGAAACTACAGCCCAAACTGCAGAATCCTATATAAATGCATTCAGGAATGCATGGATCATGCTATCCCAAACAAAACCAAGACCCAATCATCCAAAGGCAGGCGTCCAGTCTGGTGGACCCCTGCCATAAATAAACTGTACAACAGAAGGAGGAAGCTACTACATGATAGAGCAAAATCCCTAATAGGGAAGGCATCTCTGATCAGTACTAGCAAAAAATTACGATCCCTCATAAAATCCTCTAAGGCCAGCTTCGAGAGAAAAATTGCACAGGACACCAAAGACAATCATAAGGCTTTTTCAGTTATGTTAGAAACCTGGGATGCAACTCCCAGACTTGTTCTGAGTTGATTCTAAATGACAAAAAATACACTGAACCCACAGACATCGCCAATATCCTGGCAGACAGGTTCAGTGCAAACTCCCCTCCCCCAAAAGAGCAAGTATCTATCCCGGCAGAGGGCTGCCTCCCAAACATCTCAGATGCTCAGGTGAAGGCTGTCCTCTCCAAAGCAAAAAAACACTGCTTCCATGGGACCAGATGGCATCCCAGGTTGCGTCCTACATGAACTACAAGTGGAACTAATCCCTCAAATAAAACAGCTATACAATCTCAGCCTCGCTACAGGATATGTGCCCACAGAATGGTGTACAGCAACAGTGGTCCCACTCCACAAAGGTGGAGCCTCTACGGACCCTGGAAACTATCGCCCCATAAGCCTGACTAGCTTAGTCTGCAAGGCTATGGAGAATATCATCATGGAGCTCATAAACAAAGACATTGGGGACCTACAGACACTAGATCCTACCCAGTTCGGCTTTGTCAAGGGCAGATCCTGCCTTTTGAACCTGGTTGACTTCTTTGAAACAGTCACCAAAGCCATAGATGAAGGGAAGGTAGTCCACACAGCCTATCTGGACCTTGCAAAGGCATTTGACACAATACCCCACTCGGGCATCATAGATAAGCTATCCAGCTTAAATATAAACCCCTATGTCACAAGATGGGTTGCAAACTGGCTCAAAGACAGAACCCACAGAGTGAGAGTTGCTGGAGCCATGTCAGACTCGAAACCGGTCACAAGTGGCATTCCACAGGGTTCTGTCCTGGGACCACTCTTATTCGGTATATACTTTTTTGAGGTACAGGCAAACGTGGGAGGACTATGGCTCACCAAGTTCGCAGACGACTGCAAACTGGGTGCCATAATCAACTCTCCAGCTGACACAAACATCCTTCAAAAAGGTTTCACAGAGACAGATAACTGGTGCCAGCGCCATGGTTTAAAGCTAAATGCCAAAAAATGTATAGTCATACCCTTTGGCAAAAACAATGTGCCCACAAATTACCACATAGGCGGAAACCCATTAAGTACAGAGAAAGTTATTAGGGACCTGGGGACCCAAGTTGATACCAATCTCTCCTTTGAAAACCTCATTGCCAAAGTGGTTAGAAAGACCTTCTACATAGCCCACCTCATCATGAAGGGTTTCACATCTAGATCAAGAGAGGTAATCATGCCCCTTTATTCATCCCTCATCAGGCCCATCATAGAATACAATGCCCCTTTTGGGATGTACCTTACCCGACACCTGCAGCAATTAGAAAGACCCCAAAAGTATCTCACCAAGAGGATCAAGGGTCTCAAACAGATGCCATATGCTGCTCGGTTAAAAAAACTCCAGCTGTACTCAGTTGCATACCGCCTACTTCGAGGTGATCTATGCCTGACATACAAAGCTATGTCAAATCCAGAATTAATAGACATGCTCCACCTCAGTAAATCTAAATCCCTTAGAGCCACACGCCGAGGGACTTGAACCTCAGCACAGAAATAAATAGAACTTGCTGGAGGGACAGGTTCATAACCCAGAGGCTCCCTTCGCTCTGGAATAGAATTCCAGTTCATGTGAGGCAGAGCACCTTACTGAATCTCTTGAAGAAGAATCTCGATAAGTGGATGGGGGATCGTAGGTTTGTCCCAGGGATTACTCCCGTGTCACTATTAGACAGAGGCACAGTAAACTAAACCTTAAAAAGGGCACAGTATACTCAAATCAAGGGGTGGCGTAAGCCATACAGAATCGGGCTAGGCTTATAATTGCCCCAGGTCAGATAGCCTAGTATGAACCTATGAACCTATGAACATATACAGATAGAGGTACATATGCACATATACGTATGGATATCTACAGATATACTGACAGTAGTAGATATATCAGAATAGATATGTATGCATAGATATCTACATATATGCCAACATAACTAGGCATATCTGTACACATAGGATGTACATACATATATAGCTATATATACATATATCTATAGATACATATATCTATATACACATATATGTATATTTTATATATATATATATATATATATATATATATATATATATATATATATATATATATATATACATATATGTGTGTGTGTGTGTGTACATATGAAGAGATGTGCACATGGCCATATATATGTAGCACTATACAGATGTGTATACAGATATATGTATGAGTATACGTGTATGTACATGTAGACATATATAGACCTATTATATGTATATAACCATATTCCTGTCATGTGTAAACCTCATGGTTGTGTATACCCTTCCAGATGTATCTCACCATATGTATCTGTTATGTGTACATTATGATAAAACAACATATACACAATTTAGGAAGTAAAGGCAATTGTTCAGTACTACACAATATGTGTATTGACAGCTAT
The DNA here is from genome assembly GCF_019279795.1 of Protopterus annectens. NCBI lineage: Eukaryota > Metazoa > Chordata > Ceratodontiformes > Protopteridae > Protopterus > Protopterus annectens. The sequence goes on along the minus strand of NC_056737.1, from coordinate 744,615,064 downwards.
ATTGGTAAAACAATAGCTGCCTTCACAATGGTCATGGCATAGTGGTTAAGTGTTGTGACTGTAGAGTCCTGGATTCAAGACCTGCAAGGGCTGTTCATGTTGTTGCTGGGCAGACCAAGGGCTGTCAGATACAGAGTGGTTAAAGCAGATTTGTGCAACTTTAAGCGGGTTTGCACAAAGCTAAGTGGTGCTAAGCTATGGGTAAACGTACGGGCACTTACACAGTGTAGGCATCGCTTACCAGTGCGCAAATCAGCTCAGCTGTTATATTGCAGCAGTGTTTATACTTGCTAAGCATGGCTTATTCCTGGTATCCAGGTCACAGGTCACACAACCCAGTCTGATAACATGGCAGGGTACTCACATCTGTAATAAGTGTATGCAATGCCATGTACAATACATGCGCCTATGTGCTGTCATTACAGTAGCAAGGGATGTGTGTGTCATGTGTGAAACACAGATGTATATGTGGCCTGTACAGCACTGTTATCCATGTGAATGTGTTACATACAGAGGTATTAGGCCAGGGTACGTGCTGTCACACTGGCATGTAGTGTATCATGGCAGTACTGCTGTTGACAGTGCTTACCCAGGCAAGAGCAGAGTGCTAACTGTAGTATTGACAACAGGCACACCTGCAGGCATAGTTGGACAATGAGGCCTCCCTGTTGTATCCCTGGTGTGTGAGCCATGTCACTGTATATACCCCTTTCTGGGTAATGATCCGACATGTGGAATGTAACTGTAGACTACCATCTGTACAGCACATGTTAGTGAAGGCTTCTGACAGGTAGTTATGGCATACATATTGTTGTCAAACATCTGTCTGTCACCACACTCATTCTACTGCATAGCTACTTGCCAAGCTGATAACTGTCAGTCCCTGTACAGATGTGCAGATGGCAGGTATCCAGCTGGGATATGTACAGGCATCCTAAGCTTGATTGACACTAACATGTCTGCCCAGTTGTCTAAGAACTGGCACATATAGGAGATGTCACCCTGTATGCACCACATGCCACGGGTACCACCACTACACTACCTCAGTCAACATAACATGCTTGGGTACAGGTCTCCATCACAGACACTAACCATGTTTTGTAATGCATGTTGCGTACATGTCAACTTGATCAGCTCAGTGGCCATGTGCAGGAGGCACCTGGAGGATTGGCTGATGCATGCCATTCTCACCCTGAGGGTCACCACAGTAGTGACTGTCAATAGATTGCCTGCTGCCACCTGGCAGGTGGCAGAATACCACTGTACACATAACCCCTACACAACCCGTCTCTCCTTTGACAATAGCTAGGTAAACGGCTATGACCACCCGGAGCGATGCACCCCTGTAGTGACACATGTGTATGTGTCCATGACTGAGTATAGCAGTGTCTGTGTGTTAGCACACCTGTACTTGGGAATTCCATGAAGGCCTTCACAACCAACGCAACACCCATTGCCATAGTCAGTTGTGGCTGCTGCTGTATGGGACAATACATGTACCCTGTTAAGCTCCACCCCATACCAGCTACATGAGCCTTGCAGTACCAGCATTACAGTGTTTTACAAATGGGTTGATAGGCATGGGATACCCATTGTGTTCTGGCATGTGTGTGTAGTTGTGCATGTCTGTATATCTGTAGGGTACAGCATTCCGAGGCCACATACTTCTATTACAATACCCATTGCCACACAGTATTATGGATAGTGTTGTTGCTGCCCATAGGTACGGCATGACAATGTAACACCCTACTACATGTGTGGCATGTGCATTAGATGCATATCCCTGTAGTACCACTGTTGTGGTATACTATGGGTTGTATTGCAGTTGTGGCCAATGTGTGATGGTGGGTATGGCAGAGTGTCATCATGGGTTTCAGGGTGTACAAAATCCACTGGGAAATGTGGGTGCTGTGTACACTGTCATTACACCAAGGTACACCCAGTATATGTCCCATGTACCACGTTATGGTTACCACTGTCACCATCAACCATACAGGTAACTGATACCACAATCCAGGTTAGTTATGCATGTGCTGTGTGCAGCCTACCTGTAACACACTGGACACATGGTCAAGTGAGTTAGCAGTGATAGGCCCTGGTATCTCAGATGTGGGTCTGCCTGTTATGTGTCTGTCAATGTGTATATGAAGTTATGATACACTACATATTGTCCATATACACCCATTGCATCCCCCATTAGCATACTGTACATGTCTGGGGATGTCCTGCATGTAACATGCAACCTGGGACACACCTCACCCTAACAGCTGTGTGGTGTGGGCAATGTCAACCACACACTTTATATCACTACATAACTAGGTAGGGGTCTAGTTCCAGTTTTACCAAGTAACAGTGTGCATGTATGTGAATGGGTGTACATCAGGTTGCAGGGTATACACACCTCAGCGTGTCACCTGTCCATGTGGCACATGCAATAACCATTTCAGTAACCCGTGACATGTGTTCAACTGTATCCCAGATATGTCAGCCATAGTGTCACCACAGTGCCCTACCCCATTGTGGAATATGACTGCAGACCATCCTCGTGCTGACACATGTACACCTGCAACACAAATGGATAATATTATAGGGACCACAACCAACCAGCGGTACTAACAGCTATAATGCATCATTGCTGGATGGCTACACTACCTGCCATATATGCATTACACTTTACTCCTTACAGCATGTTACACTGCAGTACCATGGTACACTGTAATACAGTCACCATGTGCATCAGAACCATATTAGCCTGTCCCTGCGTTGATGATATGGATGACAGGTATGTGGCACAGGTATTATCATATGCACAGGATGTGATGTTAGTTTGCCAGAGGCCGAGGGTGGTCCATACATTTGGCACCATGTGTGTGTGTGAGGGGTGTACTGCGTTGAGTTTGGCATGGTGCTGTGGTGTGTGTAGGAATGAGGTTGCCCTAGGTGTGTTTGTATAGTGTGCGGATATGCATGCACACAGTTCTGCCATGTGGCTTCACTACACAGGTGTTTATGGACAGCTGCAGACCATACCTGGCAGGATGTGCAGTTCACTGCCTCCAGCCACAGACACATGGACTGTGCCTGCCAGGGGTTCCATGGGCATGTCCAGGTACAGACCTTGATGTGTTACTCTCACCTCTGAAGACAAAAGTCTGCTGGTACCAGGCCCCTCCTGGGACTGGCCCGGACCACATGCACATGGCCTGCTTTGGTATGGTGTGGACAGCACCCCCCACACTGCTGGGGCTGGTACTGCCACTGTGGGAGCCCCTTGGTGTCCTAGAATGCCCATGTTGACTGCCAGCTGTTGGTATTGCTGGCCCATGTCCACATGGCCATCACCGCATCCCCACTACATGTTGAAGCAAGGACACACCATGTCCGATGAGCGCCATCATCTCATCATGCTGTCTATCCATGAGCTCGGTATAAGTACAGATGGCAGCAGACAGTTCACGGATGTTGTCGCTTACAGTTGTGAGAGCAGCCCTCTGCAGCCTCAGGCCCTGTCTGGTGTAATGTCCCATACATTCCTGCACCACCATGACAGCCTGAAACATACGTCTGCTGGTACCTTCTATGTCTTCTCTGCCAGGACCATGATGTCCAGAAGCCCTACTATGAGCACCCTTGGACATCCGCCTATGTGGTGCCCGGCTGGACATCTGGCAATGCCTGCTGCAAATGGACACAGTAGGCATGGTCACCACACTTTCCTGTGCACTTCCACCAAACGCAAGCTTTCCCTCTGCTATGGCCACTGGTGATAGGGTATGTATAGGCACTGAAACTGTGTGCTGAGTTGGGGTGGCTAAAAGGAGATGTCAAATGTTGGCACAATGTCAGCCCCTGACGACCCCACCTGTGCCTCAACAGTACTATCATCATCTTCGGTGTCTGTATAGACATGAACATTAGACACCAACATCAGATTGCATGCAGGAGGGACCCTGACCCACCTCATCACCTGTGGGGGAAAACAATAAATGCACTTTAAAACCTGCACAGCAACACACACACACACACACACACACACACACACACACACACACACACACACACACACACACACACACACATGCATATCCATAATATCTACCTGTCCATGGCTTTACAGACAGTCGCACATAAATGTCTATGTTGTACCCCTTCCTGTATCACCCTTGTTAACACACACACATTGATACCACTCATTAACATATCAGTTCTATAAATTCCTACACAAGTGGTCACACCACAAGACCTGTTACTACATTACCTGCCTGACCTGTGTGTAGTGGTTTTACATGGCCTCACTGCTGTCATTTGGTATGCACCCTCTGTATGTCCGGGCATCATGAGCATGGCCCCTATATGTTTGGGCTACTATCTTCTATCCATAATATCATGCACTGGTGTGGCATGTGTATGTAATGCTCAGTACATGCCAGATATGCTGCTCATGCAGCCTATCATGTGAGAACTGCAATATTTGCAGACACTCCCTGGTGTTGACTAGTACTTCCCCAATGCATCTGTAGTGCTGCATATGTGGGTTGTAGGTGACCTCCCTGCTGAATGCCATATTAAGGGTGTACCTGGTGTCTACCTTTCCTCTTGATGCCTGTTTCATGTTACACACCATATTATACTATCAGCTGTGATTACACACATGACAGGTATTCCTGGTGTGTAATGTGGCAGTCCATGTCCATGTACTGCACGGTCCCAAAGGGAGGTACTACTGTATAAACACCCTACAATCTCACATGTGCATACATGGTCACCCACACAAACACACACATGCACACACACAACCTACATGCATCAACCTCCCTCCACTTCACCAGAGTGACCCTACAGACAAACCAACAAATGGGTGAGGTTGCACAATGATAGTACACACAGTCCTCCTATTACCCGTCTGTCAACATGCAGAACATATGGTACACAACAGCATGCAGTTCAGCTATAGTCAATCCATGCTAGCAATGGTATACATGAGTGTGATGCATTGCTGTGTCACTAGGTGATGCTCTTTCCCCGGATATCACTGCACCCATGTGCACAGTATTGCTGTGCACCTGTTCTGCACCCTGCCATGTACTGTGCACCACACCTCACAGGAGTACAGCCCATTGTGGAATGTGTAGTACTCTGTCAGTTATGTCAGCTTTAATGCTTACAGCCCCTCTGTTTTTCAGCAACGCATACCTGGGATGATATGTGGGCAGATGTCATTTGTGAATGCCTGATGCTTTATTTACAGCTCTCAACATCAGCGGACTATGTATGACCAATCCAATACTCTTACACTAACAACTATCAGAGCATACCATGGCTATGGGGGGGTGTACACACCCTTCCTGATATGATGCACCCATCCGTGATCTGCATTGGGACCACATCACTGCATATCTTAACAGTTGTCCCTACTGTAGGCCATGTCCCCCACCATTATGTTACTCCCTGTGGACACATTCCACAATGACAGGATGTTAGTTATCATGCAGGTGTCTAACATACCCTTCCAATACCCCATCATGGTCACCCCTGTGATGCCGTGCATTTCACAGCAACAGTATGTGCATATATACAGCATGCAATCTGGGTCAGTGTGCTAGATGTGTGCATGGCATATACCATCTCCATTACATGCTCAGTGTGTTGGCAAGCATCTACATAAACCATACTCACTGGCTACAGGCTGCTGCCTTGGTGATATCCTGGAGGGCCCTACATAAGTGGGTGAGAGATGCAATGTCAGTGGCCACACCTGTGGCAGTACTACAGGGTGGGTGCAGTATTACAATACATCAACGGCACATTTCCACAATACTACCACATATGGACATCTGTTTATCACTACTATGCAGCAACACAATATACCTATAATATGTCAGACATGCATGCTCTACCTGTACCAATGTGGATGTATATACAACAGTGGTCTACTGATGTGCCCTGTGGCCTTACTTTCACGCTCCTCAGCCAGTGTGTGGGTGGCACCCACCTCCACAAAGGTGTCTGGCGGTTGTTGGCTGGCCAGATGGGCAGGTGCCAAGAGGCTAGCCAGGAGCTCTTTCACACCTGTTGGGGGATGGATGGCATGCCCCCCCCATGGTGAGGTGATTTCCCCAGACTGCAGCAGCACGCCGACGGGCATTGCAAAGCAGGTCAGTACAATGATGACGGACCTGCTCATAACTGCAGTTGTGCAGTCTGACATCACTGATTCTGTGGACTAGGATGTTCCACAGGACTGTCCACTCCTGCTGGTCAAGGGCAGCCCAGCCAAACAGCACAGGGTAGTGCTGGATTAAATACGTGATCAGCACTTCATTTTTGGCCGCTGAATATGTTGGCAGACGTGCATATGACATCCTGGCTGAAAGACATAAAGATGGCAACAGGTCTGAGAAACTCATACAGCAAGGTTACCACAGTTCTTCATACACATCTCTGTCACCCCCCACCATATTAGTGACAACAAACTGTACACACAACTCATTAGGGATGGCTACAACTTATAATGTATTGTACCACACTTTCTGCTATGTGTTTGTAGCTATGTTCCCTGTGTGGACGCTATCATTGCTAGCCTGTTACAGACTATTCACCTGCATACCATTGTCAGGGCCACTATGGTTCCATATATGCCTGTGGTATGGCTGCTTTGTGATTGCTGCACATCTGATATTCTGTGTTATTGGAGATATATATGCATGCTGTTGGACATGTTCTGGAATTGTGTAGACTATTACCACCAACATATGTTCTATAACAGTGATACAATAGCATGTATATATATACTATTGCCCAGCAGAACCACCTCTCCAAACCCATCTGCCCATTTACCTGGCCACATCACATGTGTGTCCCACCCTGGGGCCTCCTCATGTACTGGTCCAGCAATACCATCAGGTGGAACCAACCCAGGGGATGTTGTCCCCCCCCCCCGGGGGCACACTCAGACATGTTCCTATCCCCTGAGGTCAGGTCCAGGGTCTGTTCCATAACGGGCTCCACAGACACATGTGGGATGTACTACATCATTCTGAGGCACCCAGTACACATTCAAAGGGCTGGCATGCTCCTCCTACTCAGCCTCCAGCCCAGGCACCTTCAGGACACAGACTGCTGTTGTGAGTAGCAGTGGGTGGGAGGCTTGTTCCCATTGTGTTCATATTGGGGCCCATAGGGCATCCACATCACAGACCACACACACCATCTAGGGTGTTTACCCACCACATGTGTCACATACCACCTCTGTAGACTGTCCTTTTTATCTACCAACACTGATCACCTCCACAACTATACCTGCCATACTTCCCCATATTCCCATTCCATACTTCACAGACGAGGGTAATGTGATCCCAACAAGGGGTTAGCATGTGACATACCCATCCCATGCTGAACACACAGCCAGCTGTAGATATCTGTGTGTATTGCTATGTGTGCTGTTTCCTCGCACATAGCATGCAGCACTGTGGTAGTAATAAAGGGGGCATGTATTTACATACATATATGTTTGTGTGTATGTTTGTATATATGTAGACATGTGCATGTAGGTATACATCTATATATGTATATCTACATATATATATGATGTATATATGTGCTCATACATATGTCTACACATGGGTATCTGTATATTTGTGGACATACATGTATATATATATATATATATATATATATATATATATATATATATATAAATATATATGTTTATATATTGTATATGTGCACATATGTACACATATGCATACCTATATGTAGGGTATATTCAAACAACAGGTCCACAATCTCACAACGCCTTCCTGCACAGCTGCACTGTTCTGCCTTGCTACAACACAGGCAGGTGCCACATATGGACACAGCCTAACATTATTGGCTATATGTAGGATCAGCTTGCAGGTAACCCTATTGCACACCTATGGCATTCCTGCATGCTACATTACAGATTAACCTGTGCATCCTGCAAGGGGTGGGCTGTGGAGCCCATGTGTCCATCATAATGGCATTACATCCACCACCAGCTACTGGCCACGTAATATACATACTTTACATAACACAACACACTCTATGATGGCTTACATCTTCTCAGTCAGTGCTGATCTGCACAGTTGATGGCTATGGCCCACTACCCACAGGGACAGGCACTATTGTCCATAGCAGTTGTTCAGTTGAACATCATTACAACAACACCTGATGGCATATATAAATCCTTCAACATCATCTATCCCATTATTATCTCTCTCTGTCTCATATAGCTCTAGTGTAGCAGGGTTTGTCTGTACATACTAGTTTAACTTGTAATGCAGTCTGTCTGCATAGCTCTCAACTTTGGGCCTATCCTCTTCATGGCCAGAGGTGTGCCTATTATGTTTTGTCTGTCCACCACACAGGTCTTGTGTCACAGATTTCACTGGCACTGTGTGTGTTGAGTGCTACCAGTACATGGCTAGATCCATTTCTGTTTCTAACATCATATTCCTGACTGAGGGTATATTGCAGACAATCTTGTAATACCAGTGACTTGCTTACTGTATGACAACAGTTTTCCACATATGGGCCTGTGTTCCAGCCTCTGTCCTCCATCTACATACCAGGATTTGCACATATGACATGCTGTCAGGGGTTGTTCTGTACTGGACTGTGAATATGTCATGCTGCCATTTCTGCCATCATTCCACTGCTGTTGTGTCCCCCACACATATGGTGGGGTTGGGGCCATATATGTGTGGGCTTCACCTACGCAATATGTGTGCCCTTGTGCACTACAGAGGCCAGTGTATGTAACAGTGATATATGGCCCTGTATTATTGAGTCTGGGGGGGGATGCACCATAACTAACCTAGTCTGTTACAACATGTGGGGGCATCAGGGGTAAGCTGCCTTAAGGTATCTGGATGTACATTACCATACAATCCTCCTTGGGTAAATACAGGCCTACTGCTTCCTGCCATACAGACTGTTCTGTTTGTTAGTGTGCTTGTGATGGTGTCAGTTATGCCTTGTTATGTAACAGTTACATCCCATCATGTCAGCTGAGGCCTTTAACCCCTAAAGATTGTGTAAAGAGTGTAGAAAGAGCCTGCTGAACTATACATCTGCATTACTTACTGTTGATTGTTTGGAATTCTGTGTCCCAGTCTATCTTTACTATTGTACTACTTGAAAGCCTCAATCTGGACAGCAACATTTGTAAGCCTTTCCAGACTACTGTATTAGTATAACTGTTTCACAGTTATATTACACTATTTATATGGATGTCAGTGTCTAAACAGCTATATGACATGGCATATACAACTGTAATAGTACACAAATAAAGCTTTCCCATGTATGCAAGCCTGTGTGTGATGTTATATCCTTTGACCTCTCTGTGGGTATATGTTACAATTGTCATTTGTATGGGTGGCTCATCCAGTGTCCAGCTGGTAAGGTGGTAACTGTAGGCATAGTGGCTGTTCCATATCATGTGCACCTTCTACATATGTATCTTACTATACATATCTCTGCGTGTGTATGTGTAGTTACATATATATGTATATATATATATATATATATATATATATATATATATATATATATATATATATATATATATATATATATATATACACACACACACACACACACACACACACACACACACACACACACATACATCTACATGTTGAAATACATTACCTGTACCGCTGAATGACTGGGCTGGATGATATGTTTGTGAAAATATCAGGGCTATGTATATCTGACATGGCTTAGTGGTTTAGTGGTAAATCACTTTGGCTATGGTATGCAGGGTCCTGGGTTTGAGCCTTGCAGAGGCTGTTTATTTTTTGTTGCTGGGAAGAACAAGGGCCGTTGGATACAGACTGATTAAGGCACTTTTAAGCAGTTATAAGTAGGTTTGCACAGGTTTGCATGGAGGGAAGCACTGCTAACTTCTGGTTACAGTTATACTCAGTTTCTAAATTGCTTAACCTGTGTAGGCATTGCCTACCCCTGTGCAAACAGGCTTAATACCACTTACTGCTGCTTAAAAGTGCTTACTCCCTCTTACCCCCGTGCTAATTTCTGTAAAAGAAAAGAAAAAAGAGTTGATAGGAAAATGGTGAATAAGTGGCACAAAGAGGGAAAGACAGTAGAGAAAATAGCTAGGGATGTGCAGGAGGGTGTAGGGAAGGTCCATAGCTGCCCATTTATTCTACAGCAACAACTGTGCAGATACACTGAATTTGGAGGTTGATTTGGACACTCAAACCCCTGAGAGAGAGATGAGGACAACAATAATATGTTGTGATGACAATTAGACCAGATTACATGTATCTAGCGGACACGTGTGCAAAATGGGCAGCTATGTATGTGGTGAGATTTTATGGTGGGAACAGATTGCCCTTTTTTTCAGGTGAGAGTGGGATGTCGGGGAAGGATAGTAGGTATATTTGGTGAGGGAGGTTGGGTAGGTTAACAGACAAAACAAACAATACACATACAGGGGTGGTATATGACACATGTGAAGGGTAAATACCTTGATGGGGAGGGGTGTTGGTAAATTGGAAGCCCCCTAGTGGAAAAAGTGGGACTGAGATCCCCACCCATGGGCAGTCACCACTGCACCTTCACAGCCCCAAAAGTAGCTGTGCTGGGGGCTGAGTCGCAGAGCCAGGCCGAACCCCTAGTTGCGACACATGGCCCTCGAGCTGATGTAGCAGATCTCTGACCTTCCTGTGGAGCTCGCTGTGTACCACAACCTGAACCTGGTGACGGGTGACAGGTTTCTGTCTGAGCCCACTCCCGGGTGGGGCGACGAGCCCCATCACCTGAGGCGGTTCCACCCAAAGGTGGTGCAGGACCAATGGACGAGGAGTTCCTGGGTTGGGCCCCAAACATGCTGGTGCCCAGTGCCACGGCCAGCTGAGGTGGGACAGGTGGGTCTGCTGGGACCAGCCTTCCCAAACGTGTTATAGTGTTTAGATTTTATCATCACATGTGGGTTAGTAATAGTCAACACATTCCAGGGTTAGGTATAACAGCATGCATAGATATTCCCATTAACCCAGACACCAGATACAGAACAGCTGCATAGCAAATGAAACACATGCATATATGAGGCCACAGTCGTAATAATAACAGCATGCAGGTACATTGATGGCACCATGCCACCAATGGTGGAATAATTCAATATACAACATGACTGAAATAAATTTAAATATATATCAACCAATAGGACATAATCAGAAGAGTGGAGTCATTACATACCGGTTGAGGTGGGTATATAGTTTATTACTGGAGATATGGTAGGGGGGGAGAAAGATGTCAATTAACAACTAGTATATTCCTGTAGTCTACATTACTTTCCTTGTCAGTGCTGTTATCTGTACCTTACAAGTCTTACTACACTACCCTATAGCCTTAGTTTGGACAGTGATATGGCTGTCGTCATCGTTATACATGAACTGGTTTTACCTGCAGTATACACCTCTTACCTGGTATGCCTGTGGAGGGAATGTTTACCACTAACTAACTGTTTCTACACATACTCCCAGATTCTGGGTTGATGTTGTGCACATAGCTATCCAACTCTTTCTGCACAGACTCTGGCCATGTCTTGACCACATGCAGGTGTACTGGGACATATCTAGACTATTGCCCTCTTCAACCTTTAGTAACTTACCACTCACATATACATGCTTTCCTACACAGTTATATTATGTAGCACAGTGTGGGTGACAGTGATCAGTGATACTTTATTATTCAGAGCAACTACAACACTCACAGTTCCATACAATACCAGAGTAAACAGTACCAGTACAGGGTATCAAGGTTTTTATTTCTTGGCACAGTGTTCATATCCGCCGTACCTGTGGGAGCAATGTTTGTTAGCATTTCCTGAATGTTGCCACGCAAAGTTCCAGATTACACATTAGTATTATGCACATACATCTTACTCTGTTGCTGTACACACTCTGGTCACAGCGTGACAACATGGGGGTATAGATAGGACATTCTTGGCTTATTACTCTCATAATAGTTTCGGGAGTTGCTAGAGTAACAGGTTTGTTCTCATAGATGTGTGAAAATCAGTTGTATTCCCTGTTTGCTGCCTAAACATCTGGGATCATCCCACAGACTTCCCAGGAGGACAGGGTGACAGGCAGCAGATATGGGCCCATATACTGGACAGTCTGGTCTTATCTGTACAGTTGTAGGGTATGATTCTGTATGCAGCCTACTTCCACTCCCAGGATTCAGACCATGGCTGTGTCTGCTACAACTTAAACACTGTCCATCAGAGTTGTGTGTGCTATATAGATATTGCTGTATATCTCCTATCTGCTTTCTGTCTTATTCTCCTGTGGTTTTGCATTCTGACCTTGTATTACAACACTGTTATGCAGGATTTCTTAGACAGTTTTATTTTGTAGGGCAGTGTGGGTGACAGTGATGAGTAATACCTTATTATTCAGAGCAACTGCATCAGTCACAATGCCATATAATACCAAAGTAAACAGTACCAGTACAGGGTATCATTCTTGTATTTCTTGGCACAGTGTTGGTATCTGACAGACCTGTGGGAGAAATGTTTGTTAGCACTACCTGAATGTTGCCACACACAGTACCAGATTCCACATTACTATTATGCACATACATCTCACTCTGTTACTGTACATACTCTGGCCACAGCTTGGCAATATGGGGATGTAAATGGGACATACATGGCTTCTTTTTCTCATAAGGTTTTGGGTAGTTGCTAGTGTGCCAGCTTTGTTCTCATAAATGTGTGTCAATCAGTTGTATTTCCTGTTTGCTGCCTATACATCTTGGATTCCACTGATTTCCCGGGAGTCAGGTTGACAGGCAACAGATATGGGCCACTTTGCTAGACATTCTGTACAATTGTGGGACATGATTCTGTATGCAGACTACTACCACTGCCAGGATTCAAACCATGACTGTGTGTGCTAAACATACAACAGTTCACGTCTCAGTTGCATGTGCTATTCAGGTTTTGTTGCCTGCCTTTTCCCCTTTTTCTATGTGTCTCTCAGTTGTAATAAATGGCCTCTGGGGATTACAGCAGTCATATACAGGCATGGTGCACAGTGTGGGTAACAGTGCTTAATAGGACAGTACCATTACATGATTGCAAATCTACATTACCATATGATACCAGAGTATACACATGCAGTCCAGCAGTTAGACCTTTATTGTCAGGCTATTACGCTTTTATTTACATACAAACTATATGAGACTCTTCCTGCCATATTCTCCGGTGTATGAATTACTTGCCTTAAACAATACAGGTTTTATATAGGCAACTAATGTACTAATACTTTTAGATGTATTTCCTATGACAGTGGAGGACATAAGAGGAATATTTAGCTATACCTATCCATGACATACATGAGCTGGCTATTATTACACACACACTAGAGTGATACTTACAGCTGGGTCATTCACTGCCATTCCAGCCTCTTGAATCCACTACTCCAAGAGGTACCCCTTATGCCATTTTAGGTCGGTATAGTGATGCCTGACCTGCACACCAGTTTGGGGTATGCCAGTGATACTGGTGAGGTCACGGGTGAGATGGTCCCAGGCTTCTGCCTTATATTAGTAATATTGGCCACTCCAGCAGTCTCTGCTCATGGTCTTTGACAAGGAGTACTGCCATGACTCTGGACTCCTGAATGCACCAGCGCTGCACCCGAAAGTGCAGTCCCTCTCCCTTTCCTGACATGGTGCCTGCAAGGGGAAGTTACAACCAGTTATGAGATGTATTCCCGCCTGTTGGGTTTAAGCAGGGCCAATTTCCCACACTTTACCATGATTGGCTGGTTTTGAAAAGGCTAGGCTATGGGCAAACCTGCTTACCTAAGGTTGGCATTGTTTAAAGGGGTATACCACTAGGCACATTGAGTTAGCTGGCCTACACATTGTGTACACCTCCTAAGCTAGCCTGTGCAATGCTTAGCATTGCTTACATTAGACTTTGCATTATATTTTCTTTTTGGCATTGATTTCTTATTCATTACATCTTATATATCTCCCTGGTGTCCATGATTCATGTGTACGTACACTGTATGTGGTCCTTGTATTTTATTGGGGACTTCAACACTCTATTACAATTACACCTCACTTCTGGGCTTACTGCTGTACTCCAGTTCACATATTTATGTTATGTAGTGGGTTATGGAATGTATGACTGTATACTGATCCCTTTCACAGGCTCAGTTTGATTTTACTATAGTAAGAACTTGTTTGGTGATATTCTTCTCTACTGTTGTGATGGCTTGGTGGTTAGCAACTGTGACTATACTGTATAGGGTCCTAGGTTCAAGACCTGCAAGGCTGTTGATTTTCTTGTTGGGCAGAAAAAGGGCTGTTGGATACAGAGTAATTAAGGCACTTTTGAGCAGTTGTAAGCAGGTTTGCATGGGTTTGTGCAAGGGTAAGCAATGCTAACCTCCGGTTAAATATGCTTACAAAGAGTTAGGTTCAAAATTGCTTAACCTGTGTGCGCATTGCTTACCCCCATGTAAACGGACTTAAACTTGCTTACTAGTGCTTAAATATGCTTACTACTGCTTATTGGTGCTTACACTTGCCTACTAGTGCTTACTCCTGCTTACAATTAAACTGATTTGGACAGTTATATCTCATGGTTCTTGGGAAGATGGGGGATATGGAAGCTGTATAGACTTGTCATTTATTACACATTTTACCTTCCATTTGTATTCATGATTCCTGTGTACATATACTGTATGGGGCACATGTACTTATCTGAGGACTTTGCAATATTGTGACACTGACACCTCACATGTGCATTTAATGCAGTACTCCAGTTTACAAATATATGTTATTTAGTGGGTTATGCAACAAAAATATTGGTCATAATGTGATTTTCCATGGAAAATGGATTGTGCTGCAGTGGGACTTGAACTAGGAATGTCTACCCATAAGGCAAATGCTCTGCCCACAACACTTTTGCTATACTGCTTCATTTACCTATATCTTCCTTGTTATCCTCTTCAGCCATTTAAGCTGCATTAACCGTAGCTAAGTGATGGACACACCCGTGCACCTATGGTTAGCTTTAATCAGATTTTTAATTAAAAAAAAGGGTTTGTTCATTTTATTTGTATTTACTTGCTATTGTACATGTGGAGGAATGTTGCTGGGGATATGTGGACACCTATGAGCGGTCTTGCTAATTTCTTTGGCCTTTCTGCTGTTCTTCATTGTGGGGGCATGTATATTCTGAGAGCTCTGTTCTCAGACACGCCCCCTGCACTCTTACACACAACGTGTAAGATTAAGCGCTCAGGCAACATGCCTTCATTAATATGCATGGTGTGCTGCCATCCTAAATGGCCGCTTCCATGCCGGACTAAGCTAGTCCTGCACAGAAGAATAGTAAATCCA
The DNA here is from genome assembly GCF_019279795.1 of Protopterus annectens. Taxonomy (NCBI): domain Eukaryota; kingdom Metazoa; phylum Chordata; order Ceratodontiformes; family Protopteridae; genus Protopterus; species Protopterus annectens. The sequence continues at coordinate 744,599,653 of NC_056737.1, read as the reverse complement.
GGGGTAAGCCTCAATATCATTTATACTTTTAACAGAAATTTTGAAACTGAACCTAAAATAATTGCTGAAGTGTTTAATAACTTTTTCCTGAAGTTCAGCACAGACTGTGGCCAGCATAACTAATTTGGATTTGGTGCCATCTTCAAATGTTAGTTATCCATATCAGGCATATTAAGGAAAATATGTAATATTACTTCACTGGACCCAGATAATACCAGCAGTATTACTACACTGACTGCAAGACAAACTTACACCAGTCTTGCAGTCAGCATATAATTCTTTATTGAAAAATTGCATTGCTCCACTGTTAAGGAAAATAAATCAATAATTTCCTCAGGCTATTAGAAAGAAAATAAGATAGAGTTATCTAAATACAGACCTATAAGACTTACATCAATCTGAGGTAAATGTTTTGACCGTATACTATTAAAATTACTGTTGGACTCTAACAACTATCTACAACTATCTATGTCAAAATGGGTTTAATCCTAGAAGGTCCATGCTTACTAATCTGGTGGAATTTTATGACCAAGTAACGTTTTCTTTGGCCTCCTCATTTTTCAGTCGGTATAATCTATGTTGATTTAGTTAAAGTCTTTGACATTGTTTACCATAACTCAGTTATTACAATATTGAAGAATCATAGTTATAATCCATTTTTGACTAACTGAATTTTTTTTTGGTTAACTTGTTGAACACAGTGTACCTCAATAAAAAGACACCTTTCAGATTATTTTCCTGTGTCATCTGGAAGTCCTTAGGGATTGATGCTGGGCTTTATCCTGTTTAATCAAATGTTATCAACTAGTCCAATCATCAAACCCTTCCCCAGATTCAGCAAACCCTGAAAAGTGTGCAGGACTAGAGCAGGAGCTCCAACAGGAAATATGTCTGCCGTGCGATCCAGGAATAAGTTGTAGGGGCATGCATGAGTACTCCTGCACTAGTCCTGCATGGACTCAGCCCCTGTATCCCAATCACCCCATTTGCAGATGTAATCCATGCAAATTAGGTGAATTTGTGATCCAGAAAGCTGGAAACCGGCCGTGCAGGACTAGTGTAATCTGCAGAAATGTACTTTACCAGTAACCAAGTACATTTCTCCAAACTACAAAATGGAGCCATGACAGCTCCAAATAAAGGGTGGATATTATGTAGAAAGCAAGTCAATGGCCAAATATAAGGCCAATGGCATGGAAAACAGTTGCAAAAATAACAAAATCAACTTTAATTTTTTTTTTAGCCAGTCTCAGCTGTTTAAGTGTAGTTCAGCAGCACGCAAACGGGATTGGGCAAAAAATAAGAAAAAAAAAAAACTAAAATAAACATTCTAACCAAAGTCACTATTTTGCCATTATACTCAATGGCAGGCAGAAGACAACATGGCCAGTGAATAGTGGTTGCTAAGGGGGGAGGCTCAGTGTGGGACCTGTAACTATGCATCAGCAGGCAATCCTATGCAAATGAGGGGAATGATACTGAATCCCAGTTATCCCCTGCATGCTAGTCAGCACCCAACAGTGTAAGAGCAGGAATAGCTTGGTGCAAGCCTAGGAGTTAGCTGACATCATAGGGGGTGTGTCAGGCATACTGTAAGCAGATTGGAGCTCTGTGGCTTGTGTTTGCCCTTAGCTTATCAGAGCTAAGCAAGGGGTTGTGTCTGAGGCTGCCTAGCACTCTTTACATTGCCTAAGCAGGTGTAAGTGCCGCACACCGGGTTTAAATGAAAAAAAAAAGTAAACCAGGAAATAGCAGCTCTGTGCCCATTTGAACACTGTGTTTGAGCAAGGCGCCCCAAGGCTTAAACAAGAAGGCAATGGGAAGGGAAAACAGCAGTAGGAAGGTAGCCAGTACTACGCATGGTGACAAAACCCACTGCAGGAAATGTGCTGGGCCAAATGTGTCAGCAAGATAGGTTAGAAAACAGAATGAAATGGAGTACCTGACATACCAGTACAGTCATAGCAAATGTGTACAAGTGTCAGGTGTGCCCCTCAATCCTGTGTAGCAATGTAGAAACAGTCAGGTGTGCCCCCCCCAAATCCTATGTAGACATGTAGTAACAGTCAGGTGTGCCCCCCAAACCTATTTAGACATGTAGTAACAGTCAGGTGTGCCACCCCAAACCTATTTCGAAATGTAGTAACAGTCAGGTGTGCCACCACCCAATCCTATATAGAAAAGTAGAAATGGTCTGGTGCATCCCCCCCACCAATCTTATGTACACATGTAGTATTAACAGGCAGGTGTGCCCCCCAATCCTATGTAGACATGTAGTAACAGGCAGGTGTGCCCTCCCAATTCTATGTAGACAAGTAGTAACAGTTAGGTGTGCCCCCCAATCCTATGAAGAAATGTAGTAACATGTATGTGTAGGTATAATACCAGTGGAGCACAGATGCACAGAACTGGCCAAGGTAGTAGGATAGATTGTAGCATTTGTACAATATACAGGTATGTGTGTGTTAGGTTGGTGTGTGTTTCATATTGTGTGAGAGTGGTCAGTATGTATGCATGTTGAGTATTGACCTGGTGGCCATTGCCCACTACTGCCAATGACAGAGCCAAGTCCTCACAATTGCAGTGCCAAAGACAATTCCCACCAGTATAACACAAGCTAGCAGTAAGCCATTGTAAATGTATGGTGGTAATATGTGTCACCTTTTGAAAGATGGACTTGGCATGGCTGTTAGTCTAGATATACAAGCAGTATACAGGGAAAAGTACCCCAAACATATAATATATAATGTGTAACTGTGAAACAGACACACCCTTGGAATTGTACATACAGGTATGAATCACATTATCTGGGCCTGTAGTAGGGAATACCAGTGTCGTCTGGCCTAACACTTGCAGATCACAAAGGTGATAGGACTGATGTATTGGGAAACAGCTGATGTACCTGCACATGCCAGCATAACTGGAATGCCTCTTGCTTATCTGTGAGTCAGATGCAAGTAGTGTCCATAGCACACATGCACACAGCTCACCCAAACACCACCTAGAGGTACCTCTCTGGTCATATCCCTGCTGTTGGGAATGGGTACAATACGACCCTCACCTGTGCATGGCAATAGCAAAAGAATGCAGCATGCAGTGCAGATGTCCCATGCAGGTGTGTCTCTAGCTGTAGGTAGCACCCTGCCAGCATCCACACCACCTGATCAATACTGATAGAAAGTATTAACATGAGCACCTAGCACACCTACCCTCTCACCCCAGGGGAATATATTGTATTGTGGTCTGGGACTGTAGGACTGACAGAATGCAACGGCCTGCCACAGCTGGCCTGCACCACCACCAAATGACCTACAGGCCTCTGCCAAATGCCTGTGACTCACATGTACTGCCAATGCATGTTATGTCATGGACACCCAAATAACAACATAACACACTCCACATAAGCCATATGCAAGGTCATGTGGACAAACCACAGTAACATGTCCACCATGTCCCACTGCATGAACTGTGGACCAACACCAAAACACAGCTGTGATGAGGTGATAACCTTAGCGAAAGTATCAGAGATTGTATGCATAACGTGTGGAAGAGGATAGAATAATAGAGGGGAGGGTGTGAGCATGGGCAGCATGGAATGTGCAAGGTCCGGCACACAGCTGTGTGCACATACTATCCCTGGCTGCAAACACATAAATGGGTGGCTACAAACCTGCCCATACACCGCAACAGAGGTAATGTCCTGACTTATGACCCCTGCCTCTGGGTAACCTATGTGAATCTGTACAGCTGTGAGGTATTGCCACAGCAAGATAAGGCCAAACTGTCATGTTGATGGATGTACAAGTATGAGATCTGTACCAAGGTGCTGAAATGGATACACCGACCCTGCAGCAAGTGTCTGCAGCTCCCCCTCCAGAATGGCATAATTTTCCATGAATATGTAGGCATTTGCCCACAATACCAGACACAGCTGCATTCACCCTTGTTCCCCAGGACATCACTGTGAGCAAGAATATCCACCTGATAGTAACTGAGGACATAAAACATTACAGTGTATAACAGTACACATCTGAATATCTCTGCTAACACCAGTACCATGTAGCAGAAGCAGCACAGATACAATCACCTACAGTACACCCTATCCCTTGACAGTTTGACCCCATATTGCCAAATGATCTGCAGATACCTTGCAGAAACAGTTTGCTACCTGTAGGTGTACAACACAAATATCTGTACTGGAGTACAAACTACCTGGAATAGATCCACACATTCAGTACAGAAGGGCATACTGGGCATGCTCACACCCTTAGAGAAATGAAGGCAATGTCAGATTACAACATACTGAAAGGTCATACTGGGCATGCTCACACACTTAAACAAATGAAGCCCATGTCTGCAAACAACAGATGACCATACATATCTGACAGTTGCAGATGTTAGTGCATACACTACACAGTATGCACCAGTCATGCTTTGCACACATATTGGATAGGAATACAGACATATATCCAAGGACAACCCACTATAATATGCCAAAAGTAGACATACATAGATCTGTGGAAGAGAGTGACTGTGACAAAGAGCCATCCGTCATGAGGCCTGTCCCACCCAGTACACAACAAAATGGCTACAACCACATAATGTGTAAATGTCACTCACTATAGAAAGTAGCCACTGGTATCCAACAACATTACAAACTATGTGGTGCAAGTGCTAGCTGTGCAACATGACTGTACAAGGCAGTAGTCATCTAGCAGGTGTATACACATACCTGCGGAATATAACCCTGCGTGTGCCTGCATGTGGTGTGTCAACCTCTAGATGAATGGGTTATGGCCCATGCACACACACTGCCCTCCCCATAGCCCTACTATGACAAGCCTGCTGTCATCCACTTCGAAATATACCTTTGGGAATGGAGTAGCCCATTATTCTCTGTGGTGTGTCCTAACACAGCATAATGTTGTAGTGTGATAAACTAGTTAGGTAGGAGTTCTAATCCCAGACATGGCCAGTGTGTGTGCCCCTGTGTAGGGGGCAATGCTTTTTAGGCTAGTCACACTCATTACAATTCAAATGCCCTACTTTGGCGAGGCTGCTGATGTCATTCACTGTGAAATACACTTTTGGGAAAGGTGTAGCCCAGTAATCTCTGTGGCATGTCCTATAACTGTGTAATGCTGTAGTGTGATAAACTACTAGGTAGTAGTTCTAATCCCAGACATGGCAAGTGTGTGCCCCTCTGTGTAGGGGGCAATGCTTTTTAGGCTTGTCACACTCAGTACAATTCAAATGCTCTACTTTGGAAAGGCTGCTGATGTCATTCACTGTGAAATACACCTATGGTAGAAGTGTAGCCCAATAATCTCTGTGTTGTGTCATATAACTGTATAATGCTGTAGTGTGATAAACTAATTACGTAGGAGTTCTAATCCCAAACAAAACAACTGTGTGTGTGTGTCTCTGTCTGTGTAGAGAACAATACTTTTTAGGCTAGTCACACACACTAGATTTCAAATGCTCTACTCAGGCAAGGTTGCTGATGTCATTCACTGTGAAATACATCTTTGGGAAAGGTGTAGCCCATTAATCTCCATGGTGCATCCTGTAGTTGTGTAATGTGTAGTGTGATAAACTAGTTAGGTAGAAGTTTTAATCCCAGACATGGCATCTGTTTGTCTCTGTCTGTGTAGACAGCAATACTTCTTAGGCTAGTCACACACACTACATTTTAAATGCCCCGCTTAGGCAAGGCTGCTGATGTCATTCACTGTGAAATACACATTTGGGAAAGGTGCAGCCCAGTAATCTCTGTTGTGCAGCATATAACCGCATAATGCTGCAGTGTGGTATAGTACTTTGGTAGGGGTTCTCGTCCCACACTTGTTAAATGTGAGTGTTTGTGTGAGTGTTTTTGTCTGAGTAGGGAGCAATGATGTCCTTAGGATAGTCACACTCACTACAAATCAAATGGCCTACTTTGGCAAGTCTGCTGATTTCAGTCACTGTGAAATACACCTTTGGGAAAAACATAGTCCAGTAATCTCTGTGGTGTGTCCTATAACAGCGTAATGCTGTAGTGTGCTATAGCATTTTGGTAGGGGAACTATTCCCACACATGGCAAGTGTGGATGTTTGTGTGTGTGTGTGTGTGTGTGTGTGTGTGTGTGTGTGTGTGTGTGTGTGTGTGTGTGTGTGTGTGTGTGTGTGTGTGTGTGTCTCTGTCTGTGTAGGGAGCAATGCCTTTTAGGCTAGTCACACTCACTACAAATCAAATGGTCTACTTTGGCAAGCCTGCTGATGCCAGTCACTGTGAAATAAACCTTTGGGAAACACAAAACCTAGTCATCTCTGTGGTGCATCCTATAACAGTGTAATGTTGTAGTGTGATATAGTACTTTGGTAGTGGTTCTATTCCCACCCATGGCAAGTGTGGATATTTGTGTGTCTCTGTCTGTGTAGGAAGCAATGCCTTTTAGGCTAGTCACACTCACTCAAATGCCCTACTTTGGCAAGGCTGCTGATGTCATTCACTGTGAAACACACCTTTGGGAAAAGTGTAACCCAGTAATCTCTGTGGTGTGTCCTGTAAAAGCATAATGCTGTAGTGTGATATAGTACTTTGGTTGAGGTTTTATTCCCACACATGGCAAGTGTGGATGTTTGTGTGTGTTACCTTGTCTGTATAGGAAGCAATGCTTTTAAGGCTAGTCACACTCACTACAAATCAAATGCCCTACTTTGGCTAGGCTGCTGATGTCATTCACTGTGAAATACACCTTTGGGAAAAGTGTAACCCAGTAGTCTCTGTAGTCCATCCTATAACTGTGTAATGCTGTAATGTAATAAACTAGTTAGATAGGAGCTCTAATCCCAGACATGGCAGGTGTGTGTCTGTGTTTGTCATTCATAGCCTTTGTGGGGTTGGCTCTGAGTGTGTAACAATTGGATTCATTGTGGAGTGAGGTTTTGCAAATTTCTTATATTGTAGCACTATTATATGTCACAATGTCCACCTTACAATGATAACAGATGTGAAATAGCCAAGAGGCTGGGGTAGCAATCCATACCCCTACATGTGACATCAAGACCCGGTGTACAAAGTTAGCAACCCTTCTATTACACAGAGAACATTCTCAACCCATGTCTCATACACAAACACACTTGCCTAGGCAACAACTGCTATGTTGGTAGTATCCTGCATATTTCCCACAGATAGTAACTATGGTGTGATTGCAGTGGACTACAGAGGGCATGGCACCCTGTCCATCAGTACAGTATGCACGTACATGCAGACAGTGTGCCTTCACTATGCTCCCCACTGGATGCCTGCAACACCTGTGGTGTCATCAAATGTGACCCACAAAGGACATACCATGCCTTATAGACATGCCCTATATGGACAGATGCCACTGACACCAGGGAATACCTGTATCATGCTATCAATGTAGGTGCAGGGTCAACCTGCTGTCTATTACCTGTTCCCAGCACATGAGCCCAGGACAGGCACATCTGATTATAACAATCTGTGTACACAACATGACCCAGACACCCCAGGTACAGTTCCACATGCCACTGTACATGCATGTGGGATGTGTGCACATCCCAGACAGCATCCATGTCATGGACTAAAGAACACATACATGGCAAGCATTGAACAGCAATGGCCACACACAACAGTTACCCAGGTGGCTGGATGGTGAATACAATACCCACCTGTGTGGGCCAATCCAGGCACTACACCCCTGAGCCACACTGCACACCATTGTCATGGGCCTGATGCCAAAGTATACCCTTCACATACCCTTGTATAGCCTTCTGGCACAGACAACCACTATACAGTCCTGAAGCAATGCACACATGCATGTCAGTATTGGCACCCTGTGTCTGTTTGTGTGGTGTAGGATGCTTTTGACCACATTTACACTCAGTACAACTCCAACCGGCATACTGAAGCATGCTGTCTGATGTCAGATACCTCCACATACCCTTTGCTCATATAACCTCTGGATAACCCCTGTGGTGTATGTGATACCTGCACAATACTTTTTTATGGCAAACTAACTAGTGAGGAAGTGTATTCCTGACCCTGCCAAGTGTGTCAATGTGTGTTAGTCCCTGAGAGAGTGTGGCTGTGTTGATGCTGACACCTGTTCATGTGGACAGGCATGTGTACTACACCTACCATATCACTACCATATTACTGTTGCAGATGTCACTCACCATCACATATACATTTGGAGAGCTCCTCAGCATGTAAGCTTTGTGACCCATCCAATAACTGCATAGACACGTGATAGCAATACATAGTCAGTCAGGGGTTTGATACCCTGTAGTGGTAGGTGTGTGACACAAACATGCTTAGGTTTTACTCTCCCGCCCCCTCCCTGACTTACTTTGTCTCTGTCTGCCTCTCTCACTCCCTCTCTGGTGGATGTGGAGATCTACACCTGCGTTGCTTAGGCATCAGCATGTGTTTTGTAAGTGATGCTCACGATCAGCTGATGGCCTCTGCCCAAATTTCAGCCCTCATCTAGCAGATTGCATTTGGAACAGCTGTGGTAACATTCCCATAGCAAATTGCATGGAAACACACTCCAATATTTAGGAACATCATGTTGGTGTTGAGCCTTTTCATTCACTGTGAGGAGGACCTAGATCTGATGTTTGGCAAACAGCCTCACAGATAGATTGGGGATTTACCTCTAACAACACACACACTGTGGAAACAGGCCAACACACAGGAGGGCGATGTGCCTGACATGACTACAGAATGTAAGTCGTGCTATTCTGCATTTGGAGTAATGTTGGTTTAACAGTGTGTGTGTGGATATGGCTGGTCTATATGTTTTAATACCTGTGATGACAGTATTAGGTTTCTGAGGAAACCCCCATCTGTAGGGTCATCTGCAGACTGGCCAGTGTGTGGTGCCTTTTGTTTCTTGTGTTACTCACAGAGCACCTATCTGTGAACTGCAGAAGCATAGTGTGAGGATTGCAGTCAGTACATGGTGACAGCCATGAGAGTTACTGACTTCATATCCCTCAAAGGACATATGTCACATCACACCTTGTTACAACAGTAAATGTATGAGGTTATCACAGCAACATGTCAATATTGGCCCTGTGTTTGTGCCTCCAGCCACAACTCTGTCAACCTTTGTACATATGTCATGCAGTAAGAGGTGCATATGTTCTGTACACCATAATTTATTGACATCATATCTGATAACAACCCAGTGAGATAGACTGCTACACATGCTATTTATAGTAGGGATTATATTTGAGTACATAGCCCAAGCATTCTCTGGTTGTGTGAAAAGTACTGAGTTCGATGTACCTATGGTGGGATCCTGTACAGATGTATGTCACTAATTAGTGAGTAGTATGTGGCTATGTCACCTCTGTACCAGTGGTTATGTGTCAGGACAGACAAGGGTGTGTGAATGCAAAACCTATGGGGGTAATCGTATTCCAGTATTTACATATACCCATCTACACGGCTGTTAACATCCACAGTGTCAGGCTTGGTCCACATATCTTACACTAAGGGGTTCTGTGTATACCTCTGGACCAACCGGAGTATGTCAGACTGTCCACATTTATTGGCCAAATCTCTGCTGTAGTCCACAGGATCATTACTGTGCTAGCAGTGGTACTGTACTATGATGTCCTTAGGATGTCTGTCAGTAGCCAATGGTGCACTTGTTTAAAGCAGATGTGACCTCCCACTCACAACATGTCTCTGAAGACATCCCTATTACAGTAGCAATAGTCTACATATATACCTGCAATACATACCTAACATCTTCTTGCACTAAGAGGTTGGGACTATTGGGGCTGAGATAGGACTCCACTCCATGTTCTGGAGATATGGTGAACATATATGTATATATAATTATCCATATATCTATATAGATATATACACATATACATATCGACATACATAGATGGATATGTGTATATGTATATATATATATATATATATATATATATATATATAGATAGATATATACATGTAAACACTCACACAGCAATATATGTCTACACATATAC